>NC_085001.1:17413998-17528998 GCF_963854185.1 Sardina pilchardus | reverse complement strand
AAAGAAGTTATAATTTGTTAAAATACCGTAAATCCTCAAATTGTGGCCGAGGTCTTTTATTTACTTAGGCTGTGCAAAGCACAGGCCTTTATTTAAGGCAGGCTTGTACTCGAGGCAGGTCTTTATTTTTTATTAGGCATCTGTTGTAGACATCTGGGGGGGTTTTGATGGTTCACTATTAGCTTCATGTAAGCTTAGTTGAAAGTGTCGGGATTTCCACCTGCTGTTTATTGCGAGACAAGGCAGCTGCTTTCATTCATTCATTCATTGAACGTGTGCTGTGCTGTGATGGAAACCTTGTTGCGTTTGCGTAGCCAAGTACCCTAAATGTAGTTATTTTTTTAAAGGAACACTTCACCGTTTTTTCATATTAAACAACGTTATTCCCTTAACTAAGACGAGTTGATCCATACAGTACCTCTCACGTTTCAATGCAACACTCACTGGCTCTGGTGCGCGGCGCTACTTTGATTGCACTTAGCTAGCCCAGTAATATCCTCACTCCAAAGTGAAACTGAAAGTGCAAGAGTGATGATATTACTGCGCCGGGTCTAAGTGCTCCCAAGTGTTATTCCGCCACACAACATAGTTATCCCTCTTACCCACTTAGAAATGCACCACGTTTTATTTTTTCTCACCATACTTGGTCGTGTGACTACTCATGTTACTGTATTTTCGTTTCGTATTTCTGGTGTTGTACACCATTTTTTTAACCATATAAAGTTGTTTGTTTAAGATTAGTGAGTATGTTTAAACCTTTGTTGTGGCATCCATGATTTGACAATCAACCAAATTCGGAAATAAGAGGGAAAAACTTGCAAAATTAGATTGGACCCCTTAACAAAATCAGTTATTGAGGTTTCTTCATTTTTGGTATCCTTGAGACATGGACGAAAATTTCTGGATGATGACATTCAATTTAGGCCGTGGCAAAATTTGTATTGACATATTTCCAAAATGGTTGCCAAAACAGTTGGATCGAAAATAAGAATAGCATCTCCACACCTAATGGGTAATTTCTTAGACTATGTGGATTGCATTGTTTGCACCCTTGTATTGGTTGTACGTACCTTGTGATCCTTGAAGGTCCTGATTTTGATTACAGTAAAAAAAATAGGAGGGCTTGATTTTTTGTTGAAATGTGATTTTGATGTAGGCCTATAAAAGTTGCCGGTGAAATTGTCAAATTTCAAATACACAGATTCTTTTGTTTTGGAAGATGATATTTACCCATAACTTTCCTCCTCATGGATCAACTTTGTGGATTAATAGAGTAACGCTTTACTATAACGCCAAAAAAAAGTAAGCCCATGGTAGTGAGATCTAGGGAGGACAGGAAATTGTCCTTTCCTACTTTTTATCTCTCTGATGGATCCTGAGAAATGACGAAGGAACTAAAATATCTTGGCCATGTCTTTTCTATCTGTTCAGGGCCTAAGTTACCCCCCTATATACAGGTAATCTCTGGTCTTCCTACAGAGTGAAAAGTATGCAGAGGCTAAAGGTGGCTTATAATGATGCCATGAGGTTGTTGCT
The DNA here is from genome assembly GCF_963854185.1 of Sardina pilchardus. Taxonomy (NCBI): domain Eukaryota; kingdom Metazoa; phylum Chordata; class Actinopteri; order Clupeiformes; family Clupeidae; genus Sardina; species Sardina pilchardus. The sequence goes on along the minus strand of NC_085001.1, from coordinate 17,527,462 downwards.
ATATGTTCCAAGGTGGCACAGTGGCTGCAGCCAGTTATTTGTATTTTCTTATGTACCAACTTGTCCAGTATGGCCATGTTCAATTTCATGTGTCGTTTGGATCTGATAACTGTATTATCAAGGCCTTAACCTTCCCCATGATGGGATATCGGCTCACATCCAGGCTTCGTAAGCACTGGCACAATAGTTTGCACCGTTTCTTTTAACCCTTTCATGCGCAACGTCCACATGCGTGGACAGTAACTTTAACTCTGTTTTCTACTTATTTATCATGTTGATATACACCAATCCACTTCAGGGCAGTTTTAGTAGGTCCTTGGCAATATATTAGCAATATGTATCATCTTATATTTGGAATATTGACTGCTTGATGACATCATCAATTCAACATGAGTGACAGTAATGGCCATATGCTGAATGCTCCAGGCATATCTTTAAAAAGCTAGTACTCAAGAAGGCAAAATCATGTAAAAAAAATATTATGCTGTACAGGAGAGTGTGTTGAACAACTCTATGTTTTCAGAAATTAAATCGGATGTAAAATAGAGATTGTAGACCCTAAAAAGCAACTGTCCCCGTATGTGGACGTTGCGCAACAGAGGAGTTAAATGGCCAAAAATTAGATTTTGTAACTAGGACTTTTTTTTTTTTTTTTTTCAAATATGATTTTAATTGCTTTAAATTACAAAGAAACAAACATTTGGTAAACATATTTATAAATAATGACCTAATTACATGTGGTAATGCCAAGGTGGTATGGTAATATGGGGGTAGTAGAGGGTTGGGTGGGTAGTAGAGGGGTGGGTATGAGAGTACTAGAGGTGTGGGTGGATTAGTAGTAGAGGGGTGGGTAGTATGGACGTAGTAGAGGGATGGTTGGGTAGTGGTGGTAGTAGAGGTGGGTAATATGGGGGTAGTAGAGGGGTGGGTGAGGGTCTGTGAGCAATAATGGGGGTAGTAGAGGGGTTGGGCGGGTAGTATGGAGGTAGTAGAGAGGTGGGTGGGTAGTATGGGGGTAGTAGAGGGCTGGGTGGGTAGTATGGAGGAAGTAGAGGGCCATAGTTTCCACATTTTCTGTCATTACATTTTATCCTTTTTTACCCCTTTGTTGCGCACTGTCCACATACGTGGACAATAACATAACTTCTACATAAAAGCATATTTTTAAAAAATTCCAACTGATTTTCAATATTGGGCTCATATAGAGTAATAAAATCAATACTAAAAAAATCTAGACACTTTTTTTCATAATGCGTCTCTTTTTAAGAAGGAATGGTTTGAAAAAGGCACTTTATTATAACAGACATAGGCTAATGGATAGAAATGGAAAATGATTGGATCATATATCCCTTAGAAATAGCCTAAATATAACTTACATTGCACCCAGAATGAATATAATAAGATTCGCAAGGCAATCCCCATACCACTACTTAAAATTATCAAAAATTCAAAAATAATCAAGGTGTTCAAGTATTAAAACAGTTTACCAGAACTGATAATAAATAAGAGTTAAAATAATAATAATAATAATTATTATTATTTAACCCCCCAAGGTTAAAGAAACTAATTTCAAAACGATTAATAAAATATATCTACAGTAGTTGGCGACTTTCTTAAAAAGAGATTGAAATTTGAGGTTGAACCATGTCATTTTTGTAGATGATATCAGATAAATGTTTATATGCATGTAATTATTGGGTTAGCTGTGAAGATCCATGCCTTTTATGTCCACTGATGTAAACTGTAATGTAAACACTTCCTTTTAATATCATTATTATTATGGGTAAATATCATATAGACTACATTGTTTTAAATGGAGAAATACGAAATGAAAAATGAAAAATGAATTTAAAATGTTATATTGTCACTCCAAAAAGTAAAAAAAAATAAGGTAGCCAGGAAAGTGTCTCCAGATAGGCCTATGTGAAAATGATTGTCATTGTGAATTACAGTGTTTTATTATTATTATTATTATTATTATTATTGATTCACTAACTAGGCTACTTCTGTATTGTTTCTTCCCCCATTCTAGTGTCTTGTATACGTGGATTTGTTATGTCCTTATGATTTTGACTTGTAGGCCTATGTTGAATTTTCATTAATAAAGAATAAAAAAATAAAAAATAAATAAAAAAAGGAAAAAAGAACTCCACAGTGAATGACCAAATCCATCGGGTGCTTCACCGGAAATTACATCAGTGGAAACTTTTTTCCCATCTTGCCTGGTGGTGGTGGTGTTGACCAGAGTCCGTCCCCTAGTAGATATTCTCTCGCTGTTGACACATAACACCCAAGCGTTTGTCTTAAACAGCGTGGACAATTTAACGGGATAAGGTAGGCAGACATTTGTTTTCGGTTGTATTCATACGGTGGTAGCTTTATCTTGGATTTTTATTTTTGGCGAACGTACACTTGTGTTGTCGAATACCCCTAGCAATGTTATGAAACATACCTCGCTTGCTTGCTTGCTGTTACGTTAAGCATTACCAGCTAACGTTATGCTATATTATGCTAACGTTGTTAAACATTAGGTTGTTGTTACTATTATACATCAATCTATGATAGTTAAGTCATTACAAATAATCTTGGTCGATACAGTGTAATTAATTGTAAAGAAAGCCGTGACATTTTTTGAGCATTCTATCGTTACAGGCTGTAATAACTGACAGTCCGTTAGGATCGCCTAATGTTAGTATAAGTTAAACTCAGAATATTACGTTTGCGGCAGACAGTACGTTAGCTACTTTCCTCATTCTAGCTTCCTTCATCTGTCAATACGATATTGAGGGAATTTATTTCAGTAGAATAATTATTGAACAATGTGTATCCTTGTATCACGTAGCCTACTCGATTCTTCCTTGTTACATTTTAATAAGACTGTAATCCGTTAGCTAGACTATTTATGACGCACTGTGTCACCAAAGATTGTCACACACTGGAAACGCGCTGACTTACCAGCATGAAATAGGACCTTGCCTTGCCAGCACGCGGGACGGCACAATGCTTCGTCCACCCTCGCGTGATATTGTTCATTAGTCTAAGCTCCATGGAATTTTACAGCTCTCGACATGGAATCCTCCTGAGCGCACAGAATGAGAAGATTCTAATATTAACCATAACAATGATGGCAGAGACCGTATCTATGACCCTAATGAATTCTAAATAGGCAAGAGTGATTCTAAATCAAGGATGGAATTGTAAACAAAATGCGTGCCTAGCATCCATAGATAAGAAGGTTTATTCATGCCAAGAAACACTCTAGAAGATAGAAACTGACACTCGGTCCATTGGTGCTTGGTCCATTTGGTGCTGTCTTTTCAACTGAAAGTTGTGTATACTCCCTCTGATAGAACAGGATATTGTAATCGGTCTGTCCTGTGTGTCACCATGTCTTGATCCTCATTATGTGGTCATGTGGATCGGATCCTGCTCAGAATGCAAATGCTGGACTTAGGTTTCACTTCGGTTAACATTACTTGACGGGAGCAAGTGCGTGCGTTCGCGTGACTGTTCTTGTTTCTTCTAGAAAGGATGACAGTTGATAGTCCGTAGCATGATCTAGACCAGTGTTTCTTAATTGGTCTGGCTTTGGGACCAACAATTTTCCATGTTCAGAAAGTTGAAACCCAAATATATTTGTATAGTTATAGCAGAGAGGGTTAAAGCGGATCTTTGGTTATAGTTCAGGTTCAATGGACATGGTGAGCTAAATGGTAAGACACACAAAGTGCATGTAGACCTGTTTGGATCATGCAAATGTTTGGTGTTAAATTTGTGAAATCTTAAACTCCTGATGTCTCTTTTCAAAGTACTCGACAGGTTTGCTTTGACAGGGGTGCCTTGTTCCATGTGCCATATTAGTTTTGATGTTTGAAGCTCTCATGTGCCAGCAATTCACTGCACACCACACACTGGGGTTTCCGTCTGATTTTGTCCTCAATTTAAGTAAATCCATATCCTAGCTTACTTCAAATATTCAGGATCACAGCCTACTTGCATTTACCGTTACAATATCCTAGCTTACTTCAAATATTCAGGATCACAGCCTACTTGCATTTACCGTTACAATATGTCTAACATGACAGCCTTTTAAATTGTATTTATTTATGTATTTATTTTTAACCACAAGCTTCTCGACCCACTCAGAATGGTTCCGCGACCCACTTTTGGGTCCCAACCCACCAGTTAAGAAACACTTATCTAAATTGATCACTATACAGCTATCTGTACTGGGCAGGCTTACAGTATTCTGTCTCCACTCAGTCACTGCTACAACATGTAGCTTTATGGCCTCTAACTAGACTAGACTAGTCTTATATCAGTTTCTCCTTTATGTTACATTAGTTGCTCATGATACTCCCCTATGTCACACTGTGTCATCCAGCTATTGGATTTATGGACTAGACAGATTTAGCTATTGTTCAGATACAGTGTAACCATTATTATTTCTACTAATGTAGCCAAATTCTGCAGCATTTAGTTATAATGATTATAATATTTTGTAATTTTTGTAATTTTGTACTTTTTTGTTTCAATTATTTTGTTCATTTGTTAAGCGATCTCGGGTGCCTTGAAATGCACTTATTATTATCATCATCATCATCATCATCATCATCATCATCATCATCATCATCATCATCATCATTATTATTAGCATTATTACTACTACTACTAGTTCAAACATTCCTGTAGAAAACCTGTAGCCCAATTGCATGTCCACATTGATGCCCGTTTTAAAAATAGAAAAGCATAATTCAAGCATTCAATAATGAAAACTGAATATTAACTGAATATTATAACATATTAGCCTATAATTAATCTGTAGTAAGCAGAATTTAGGCATGGCCGTATGTGACATTTTTACTGATCAAAATGACCTAAGTCTAAAAGCTGTTTTGAGTTAAACGTTTTTTGAAAGTTTATTGAATAACTTTCAGAAATTTGCATCATCAGAGATTTGTAACAATGTGACTCATGTGATGATGCAATGATGATTTATGCAAGCAAACTGCATACAGGGATTCTTTATCTTTATCTGTTGATGTCCGACATGATAATCATCCAAACATCTTGCATCTTGACCCGTGCTGTGCCCTAATCCAGTGCTGGCAAAACCCTGCATACCCTCTCGGTCTCTGGTCCTGATGTGTGCTGTGTGAGAGGGGGAGTAGCTACAGTAAAGCAGAGAAAGCTAATTTTACCAAGAAAATGTTTTGCATTATTTATCCAAACAACGTCAACTTGGCACTGCCCTCACTCGTGCCTGTAGCAAGACACTTTCGAACGGATGAATAGTTCAACAGATATACGGTTAACACACAGACACACTCACACACAGACAGACAGACGTTCCTGTAGTTTATGGATAGATTATCATCAGAACTTTTCAACAACTATCTTTCACACTCTTTTTCCCATAGAAATGAAGCCTGTCACACTGCTGGTTCTCTCCCTGGCTCTTCTGGTCAGTGTGTCGGCCAGAAGAGGTGGTGGTGGTGGATTCAAGAGTGGTGGTTTCAGCTGGGGCCGCAAGACCTCCTCCACCGGCTCCCGCACTAGCAGCAGTGGGTCGTCATCATCTTCGGCAAGGCGACCAAGCCAGTCACAGCCGGCAAATTACCCGCGGCAACCGCAGAACCCTCCACAGAACCCTCCGCCGTATCCTGGAGCTGGAGCACCGCCTCCTTATCCGGGAGCTGGTGCCCCACCCCCATATCCAGGTGCTGGATCTCCTCCCCGTTACCCAGGAGCTGGTGCTCCGCCTCCATATCCTGGAGCTGGAGCCCCACCCCCATATCCTGGAGCAGGTGCCCCACCACCTTACCCTGGCAGGCCCTCATACCCAAACCAGGGATCCTACCCTGGTGGTGTGTACCCTGGGAGGGCTAACCCAGTCCCTGGCCAGGGTGCCTATCCAGGAGCTGGCAGTTACCCTGGCAGGGTGAACCCTGGCGGTGCAGCCAATCCATATCCAGCTGGGGGATCATATCCCGGGTATCCAGTGAGGGGAGGTGGATATGCTGGAGGTGGTGGAGGTGGATCGTACCCTGGTGGAGCTGGAGTCGGCGCAGCTGGAGGCAGCTACCCTCAGGGGAACCCTTACCCCTACTGGAACCCTAACAACAAGATCATGAGTCCTGGCTACGGGAGCAATTACGGTTACGGCTCCCGGGGTTACGGCCAGGGCTACGGCCAGGGCTACGGCCAGGGCGGCTCTCCATTCGCCCATTCCGTGCAGAACATGGGCTACAACCCCTCTGTCCAGTCCAGGGGCTTTGGCCGGCAGGCGGTGATGGCAGCTGGTGCTGGAGCCGTGGCTGGCATGGCCCTGGGCTACGGCCTGGGCAGCTTCCCACGTCCCCACTTCCACTTCCATAACCCCCAGGAGGAGTACTACTACAACCACTACATGTACCGCCGATACGGCTCCAGCTACTCCGGCAGGCCCCAGGAGGGTGGTGGAGGTGCCGCCGGCGGTGACTCTGGCCAGGCCGGCGCTGGCGGTGAAGGGCAGGGCGGTCAAGGCGGCAACCCCCCTCCGGTTCTGCTGAGCCCCCCACCGCAAGGCTACGACACGTTTATGGACAGCTGCATGAAGAGGAGCGACCTGCTGCGCAGCAAGAGGAGCCTGCGGCAGGGAGGCGGCATCGGCAGAGAGGAGCTCCAGGCGGACGAGCCAGTGGCCTTGGCACAACAGGCCCCCGAGGAAAGCGCCAGCAGCACCCCGGCGCCTGTCCCCGCTGACTCTGAGCCCATTGGCAACGTCAGCACCGCAGCAACGGCCCAATCCCAGAACGCCACAGACGGGACCCCGGTGACCGTCTCCAACACCACTGTCATCGAGGAGGAGAGCAAACAGGAGCCTGAGAAGGCGGCGGAGGAGGAGGAGGAGAAGGCAGAAGGAGAGGAGGAGGTGGTCAGCATCATGCAGATTGGCTACCCGGCACTGATCGAGCAGCTGAAGGCCCGCAAGTGCATCGAGCTCTACATGGTCTACACAGAGCGTGTGGCGGAGCAGCAGCAGCAGCAGCAGCAGCAGGTCGGAGAACGAAGCAACGACAACGACTACAAAGCCCGCGGTGGCGGGGTGAAGCTGGGGCCCCTTAACCAGGGCGTGATGCTACTGCTGTCCAGCACCGTCTCACTGCTGCTCAGCCTGTTGCTCTCGCACTGAGACCACTGGCCTCCCGTGAGACATTTTTGGTTCTTGACATGCAGGAAAAAAAAAAAAAATCTGTTATTGAATGCACTAATCAACATTCAGGATGAGGAGGCTGTTGAGTTTAACTAATTCATTAGAGTGTTGCAAAGCTATCGAGATAACGTTTGAAAAATGTTTGCACTGACAGTAAATGGACTAATTAATTAATACATAATTTGTTAAAAACATTATTAAATAACGTTTAGAGGAAAGAACAACAATGATATTGAAGGGATAACTGATTTGAATTTTTCTTTTTTTTCTTTTTTTTTTGTTTTTAAATGACACTATTTTCATGGAGTCATTTTGCAGACTGGGAGAGAGGGAGGGATTAATGTACCCTTACAGAGAACTTCAACATAAGTTTCTAAACCAGTGCATTTGACCAAGGAAGTTAACAAAGTGCTGTAAGCTACACTTTAATATGCACTCACTTCTTGGGAAAGATACAGTCCCTGGAGTATCATACTGTAGTCACATAGGTCAGTAGATTCTGAATGATAATGCCATAGAGGAAATGTATTTGTCTCCCCATGTCACTGGCCAGGTGTAAATAATCACCAATAGCCAACACTGCAATATGTTGTCGGTCAAAAAGGGAATCATGATCTTGATATTTGGAAAATGTGCATTCTCATCAGGACAAATACTTTTACTTAAAATTGGTGTCTGTGTTTTTTTTTTCTTTTGCCAGCATAACTCAATTCTCTGGTTGGCAGTACCTAGCCTATCTAAACCCTGCTCCTCTCCTCTTTGAAACAGTTCATGGGCAGCTGCTGGCCCTTGACATAGCTGTATTTGCAATACAGGGTGAACTATAATCTGAAGGAAATAATAGGTGATCTTGTCTATTATAACTCTCCCTGTAGAGACTGAATCTTCACTTGAAATTGTTTTAAGTTATGTATAAATTATTCCTAAACTTCTCAACGTCATCTTGTCCCTTGCAATATGAAAACCCTAAAGCTATTTCTACTGTAAATGAATGTAGGACTGCTCTCACATTTCTATTATGAAAGCCAATTAAGATAAAGCATGATTAAGTCAAACTGTCCCACTTACTAAATTTAGCATGTTGAAACTAAAAATAATGTATTGTACCCAATGTAGATCATGGGATCTAACACAAGCTTGATTTTTGGTGTGAATAGTTCAGCTTTAAACATTTAACATATGAATGAATGTAAAACAATGCAGTGTCTAAGTTGGGATAGCACTTATCGGGATGACATTTCGTCTTAGGTCACTCTGTGAGTGCGGAAACGTCACTGGCAAAAGCGTGCTGGAAACTGTGGCTGTGCGTGGATGTCTTTGTGACGTGTTCTTTCTTTCCTGCTCGTGTGATCGACTGCCTACTACTGAAATAACTAACAGTTTGTTTTGTGAGTTGTTGTTTGTGTCTCTTTATTTATCAACAGATATTCCCTCGTACCTGCATTTCAAGTTGTAGCGTGATCACTGTGGTGTTTGTATGTACTGTAGGACAACAGGAAGCACACATTGCTCATTGTCATGCCTGGGTTTGTAATATCCATTCACCAGCTGAAGACTTGAGTCGTCTTACTACATTTCACTCCACTAGCCATACTTGGTTAGTCTAAGTTATATTTTCTTGTGATAAAAAAAAAAAATCAGGTTTGGTGTGTTCAAGGTCCTTTGTGGACTGAGGCAAGTCTAACAGTAGCAAGCAGGGCACAGTGCTATACAGTGAAGAAACCTCAGTCATCGACACCTGAAGAGAGGTGCTAGTGAAAGACGTTAGTATCCTTTTGTTTTAGCCCTCCCTGCTAGCCGCACCCTCTCCTGCTGGTGCTGTGGGTTCAAATCCAGGCCAGCGAGGTATTGAACGGCAATATAACGCAGGTCAGATAAAGCAGAAAGAAGTCGCTGTAATGCATGGATCAACATTTCATGTTTTTTGAATCAGCCATAATGTAATGTTATGCATAATGCTCTATGACAGAAAGTAATGATATTTACATGCACTTTTATAGGTATGGTTTCAAAGGGACAGTTATTTCAATAACTGTACACAATGCCATATGTTAAGGTGAATTTAAGGTCTACTCTTTGTACTAGATTGAACGAAGACTTTAATGTCTGCTAAGCAAATTAATATAAAAACTTAAGATGTTATAGAGTAGGTTGACATCCTTGTCTAACTTTCTAGCACTCCAACTGAAATGGTTTCTGATATGTCCTAGCCGTTTTCACTGCTACCATCAGATCAAATCGCTAGATCATCCAGCTTTAAAAGAGAAAAAATACATTTTTGCTGCTGGATATGTTCTTTGATCCTGTGAAAGACCTAACATGCTCTTGTGTCTGCTGTAGATTTGCTGGTGTTCATATAGTGCTGTGCACAATGAGAGTTTATTTTACAATGGACCTTGTGCACATCAGGCTCTTCAGGTAGCTCATTTGTTTCCAGTGGAACAGGTTTTAACCTGTCGCTATTGTTAATGCAGGCCTGATAGAGTTCAGCTGTGGTGCCTGAATTCAGGCTTGAGCATGGCCATGTACGATGTCAAGAAAGGCTATTCTCTATATTGCCTTTGAATGTATTTTATAATTTCAGGCACAAATAATTTCCTGTCTCAGCCCTGTTAATGTAATTGGTGTATCAGCCCTGTTTGTGTAATGAGCTACCTGAATAGCCTTTCGTGCATAAATAAGGTTCATTGGACATTGTCACTATGTAGGCCTGTATGTAATTCTGGTTTTGGACATTGTACGTTGTTCCATTATATGCCAGTTGGGATTACTGTAGCAAACTGCCAACACTGGCGATATATTTTGTTTGAATGTCTTTTAAAGATAAACAATTTTTATAACCTGTGTTTGGACCATAACATCTGAACTTAATGTTGTTCCCAACAGTGCTGTTGTCTTTCTTTGATTTTGGTTATGGTTATAGGATTTGGCAGACACTTTTGTCCAAAGCGACACACAGGATTTTAGCTTGTGAACATTTAACAGTAATGCTACTGTATATGGGTAGGTTGCCTTTGCCAGTCTAATTTAAGATTGTAATGCAATGCTTCTGTTTAAATCAGTGCATGCAGATGCAATGCAGAGCTGCATCATTAAACAAAGACCCTAAAATATTCAGTTGGCGTATGGTTAAATACATTCTCCGTGAAGGAAAAACAACGAATTGTAAAATTGCAAAGTTGTGTCAATATTTGTTCTTTAGAGACCTCATCCTTGTCCACCTATTTTCTAGAGCTGGCTCTTCTGTGTTTGGATGGCATTGTTTCTGCCCAGAGACTGTTCTGTAAATAAAGTCACTTGGATTGTTGAACTGCAGAAGGCATTCTTTATTTCCATTAATCTCTCATTCAACAGTTCAGACCAGGGTATTTCGGTGATGAACCTGGCTAACACAGAGACGATACAGTGATGCACCTACAAATGGAAAATAGAAATAGAAGAGCTCTATGCTTGAGAATAAAGTGAGATGTAGTGAAATGTAATTGATTTTCCTCACACGCTTTACATCTTTGACCATGAAAAGCACATAGGCCTATAAAAACTAGGCAGGATATGAACTTAGTTAGGCCTACACAAACCAAAGACCAACCATCCTCACCATGAGATCTGCTTGTCAAGTAAGGTTTTGGCATGTAACAATTCTGTTGTTGCTTTGTTGGGGACTTTCATGGACCAGCTCAATTTTGTCTCCAAGAAGCCCGGCATTATTGGCAGATAGAAGAATATAAAGCACCTCTCCAACCCCTTGTCTTACCACATGAACTGTGGGGGAAACTGAAATGTGAATGGATAAATGTGCCCCTAGGGCAATTACATTACAGTCTGGAAAATAAGAGTCATTATGTTTTAAATGCATGTTTTGATTTATTCATTTGGCGATAGAAATATTTACAGGTATAGGCCTGTAAACAGCATGACATGGAAGAAAGGTTTTACTGAGCATACAATAGCCTACCTATACATCCATACATATACTGTATGTGTGTGTGTGTGTGTGTGTGTGTGTGTGTGTGTGTGTGTGTACTGTATGTGTGTGTGTGTGTGTGTGTGTGTGTGTATTGCCAAAAGTATTGGGTCACTTACCTTGACCCCCCATGACATCACATTCTTAATCCATAGGGCTTAATATGACGTTGGTCCACCCTTTGCAGCTATAACAGCTTCGGCTTTTCTGGGAAGGCTTTCCATAAGGTGGTGTGTTTATGGGAATTTTTGGCCATTCTTCCAGAAGTGCATTTGTGAGGTCACACACTGATGTTGGGCGAGGAGACGGGCTCTCAGTTTCCGCTCTAATTCATGCCAAAGGTGTTCTATCGGGTTGAGATCAGCACTCTGTGCAGGCCAAGTTCATCCACACCAATCTCTGAGATGAGATCCATGTCTTTATGGACCTTGCTTTGTGTACTGGTGAACAGTGTTGCTTTAATGGCAACATTACATTATTCAAGCAATGTTGATATCAAACATATCAAACTGCAGTCCGGGATAGCTATTTGTCTAGTAAACTTTTAAACTTACCTAGAGAGTATAATAATATATTTTGAAATGATCCGAAGTGGTCTAGGAATTCTTCTATAACTTAATGATTTAAAAAAGAGAGAAAATGTGACCAGGCTATTTCCCATATAGGCTATCTCGCAGATAATTTATGATTTGGTTTTGTGCGAGGCAACAGCCTACCCATAATGGATCAACAGCAATATAGCTTAGGCCTATTACTAATGACACAAATAGGCTCATGAATGTTCACTTAATGAAGTTTCAACATTGTACAGTGTTTCTAAATCTATTCATGTTCCAAGCTTAGGCCTTTGAGTAGGCCTAGCCTAGGCTATGTATAGCAGCTGTTGCACCAATTCACATGTTGGATACGTTAAGATACGTTTAAGTTAATGTACCGGTATATGAAAGCAGCTTATAAAAAGGCAATTATTCTGGTAGGCCTACATGTCATAAGGCGGATGGTATGACGTTTGGTTGGTCAATCAAGTGGACGGTCAGAAGATGTTACGGTTTGCACGATTCTGCGCCATGGTGTGGAGCGTTTTTGATATCATTCGTCTACATCATTCGTCTACATCTTCTTGCCATCAGCTCCGCCCCTGGCATTGGTGCACTATGACGCAGCAACTCGGGACTACAGCTCCCCTTGACAAGCATCACGCAACGTTATTTTCTATTGCAAATCCAACGAGAGAGAAGACGCTCCTCAAATCTAAAGGTAAACAAATGCCAACGTGTCGAGATCAATATATATAGGCCTAGTATAAATAATTACAGCATGCAAACAAATATAGAATCGGTAGACTGGATAATTTAGTGGGGGAGTATACCAGGGTAGCCTATCTGTAATTTGTATACCTAATTGTTTTTCTCACGCACTATTTAGGCGAATAAAGCATGCAGACTAAGTAGCCTATGTTTTTTTTTTTTTTTTTTTTATCTCCCCCTTTTTAAAATCTCTATCTTCTTACTGCCACACCCATTTAGCATCGCATCTTAGGTGATGAATCTGATGTCATTCACACGCTGACGTTTAGGCATCAGACCAGGAATAGTGACTAGTCACTTTAAGTGAAGAAAATACTGGAAATGTCATCAATTCAGTCGATTCCTGCGATAAAACATGCAAGTAGAGGTTAACGTGTGCATTTTTCAATTAATCTCTCAGTGATAACACAGGCATGTGTTATATCAATGTAGGCTATGAAGTGAATTGTAATTGTGTGCAGTATAGAATAGAAACTTTTATGACCAAAATGTGTTCAAATGTTACCATGCAGTACATTGATCAGTCTTCTCATTCAAAACACACACAATAAGGACAATATTCGATAATGATATGTTCACAATAAAAAAGTAGATAGTGGTCCAACAGTGGACTAGAATGGCACACCTTCAATGGGTGCTGACCAAAAATCACCATTGGTCAGATATCTGTGAACTTGATTTTGCTTGCTCAGAGACTTACGTGTGTGTGTGGGTGTGTGTGTGTGTGTGTGTGTGTGTGTGTGTGTGTGTGTGTGTGTGTGTGTGTGTGTGTGTGTGTGTGTGTGTGTGTGTGTGTGTGTGTGTGTTTTGTCTCCAGAAAACATGAAGCATGCTGTTTTCCTGACTCTCTGCTTAGCTCTCCTGGTGGATGTTTGTGCTAGGGGGGGGAGAGGAGGAGGGGGAGGACGGTCAAGTTCTGGTTCCAAAAGTTCGGGTTCCTCCTGGTTCAACTTTTCATCTAAAAAAACCTCCTCCTCATCCAATGGTAGGACAGAATCAAACTCAAAGTCCACTAAGTCCACAAAGTCCACTAAGTCCACCAGTCATCAGAAGCCTGTGATTAAAGATGTGAGTGGGCGTGGATGGGGGCAAGAGTACCCAACTCAAAAAACCACAAACTCACGGCAAGGAAATAACCCTTACCCCTACTGGAATCCCAACAACAAAATCATGAGTCCTCGCTACGGCGGGAACTATGCTTATGGGGCTTACGGCCCCGGCTACGGTCAGGGCGGCTCTCCATTTGCCCACTCTGTGCAGAGAATGGGCTACGGTCCCTCCGTCCAGTCTAAGAGCCTTGGCAGGCAGGCTGTGGTGGCAGCTGGCACTGGGGCTGTGGCTGGCGCCGCTGTGGGCTATGGCCTTGGCAGATTCCCGCGCCCCCACTACCACTTCCACGACTCGAATCAGGAATCCTCCTACAACCACTACATGTACCAACACTATGGGTCTCAGGAGAGCCGCAACACCAACACGCGCACACACACCCATCACCCAAGTAGCTCTGGCAGTGGGGTCAATCAAGGCATTGACGACAGCAGCAGTACTGGTGGCGCCGATGGCAACCGTCCTCTAGTTCTCCTTCAATCTCCTCCAAAGTCGTATGACGACTATATGAGCAGCTGTATGAAGAGAGAGGATTTGTTACAGTCAGAGCGCACAGGGGATCGAACCCAATCCCAAAACATGACCAAGGCTGGAGCACCGTCAACCACTGCCGTGTCTAAGGATGCTGCCAAGCCGTCTCAAGAGGTAAAGAAAGGGACAGGGCAAGGGAATGAGATAGAAGAGAAGGGAGCTGAGAAAAAAGAGGTACATGATGAGGTGGTCAACATCGAGGAGATTGGCTATCCGGCTCTGATTGAGCAGCTCAAAGCTCGTAAATGTGTGGAGCTCTATACAGTCTACACTCAGGGCATTGCAATGAGACAGCATGCTGCTTACAATCACGGATCAAAGCCAGAAGTGCATTTCATTAGCCATTCTCTTTTATGCCTTATTGGTTCCCTTCTCTTGTACTGAGAGAGAAGTACCATGTGAAGTACCGTAGATGGCGAATGATGACAGTGAAATGGTTTAGACAGAGCGAGTAAAATTATTAGATTAATAGAGATAGGAATGAAAATTACTCTTTGACCAAATATTCAGAAGGATATTGTTGTTTTATTGTTTTAAACGTATACATACTAATAGCATGGTAATTATGTTCTCAACAGATAAAGACACTGTTCCAACTCTTAGCTTCAGTAAATGTGATGTATCAGCGTAGCATATAGCATTTATAGAATGTGGACCAAGAAATATATAAATATGGACCTATTGCTATTTTAAAACAGAACTCAATCATCTGCTCAGGTAGTTTCTTAAGTATCTTCTTAATACCCAATCGGTGCCTATTTCATCATACAGCCATGTATGATTTATTAAAAAAAAAAACAGAACTGTACTGGGTAAAACTCAGAAACAAAGCAAAGCTTTTAAAACAATCTGCCAATGACCAAAATCACACATAGATACACTCTGAAAAAATAAAGGTGCTTAAATGGTTCCAATACTGAACCAATACTGGCCCCATTATTTTTTAGAGTGTAGAGCATAGAGAGACAGATCAAAGTAAAGTCGTCAAATTACGACCTTATTTTGTTCAGTAGTAAATATCCCAGGATGATTATATTGAAGAACTTTTAGATGGAGACTTTTCTCCCACCTTGAGGAAATCACGTTACTGTAGGGTAGATCAAGTGTGGTGATCTGGATGTGTGCAAGACATTTTTATGTACCTCACAATGGGTTGTCCATTAAAGCCCATAAAAGCTCTGGTGACAATGCTGGAAGCACTTACTGTGGTCCATTCATCAGTGTTGGACTGCTTGTCCCTTACTGTGCATGTTACACTGGAAATGTACTGTAGTTAATTCCACCGCTCTGCCTCTCTTTACACTAACCTGACCAAACATGCATCAGGTTGACTATCAAATTGAGCACTTTTATCTGTATTTTTACTTTATTTTTAAATGTTGTCTTATTTATTAAGATACTTTTAGATGGACTGAATGATATGTTTTGATATACCGGTATACTTTGTTGCTAAAATACTTAATTAAACATAACATAATTTAACACAGTTTTTAACCTTGCGCCTTAGAAAATCCTATTGCATCATAATATCCCATTATTGATCATTCTGGACTGAATTTCAACCACTGATGATGAGATGATTATTACAGTTGGCAAACGTCTGAGTTTATTTTTTATGCCTGTGCTATCATCTCAAGTGACACTTACATATAGTAATGCTGAATGTTACTCGTTCACTGTGTACTTATAATTCACTTCATAGTGTCCACTTCTTTTGGCAGAGCAAAAGTACTATGACTTAAGCGTCACCACACCTTACCGTAAGTGTACTAATAATGTTTAGTAATGAACAATGCAGCTATATAATATTTTGTAATCATGTATAGGCTATAGTCAGGAGGTTGAGACACACTTACAGGTGGAGCATATAGAACTTCTTAACTGTGATTTATTGGGGAAATATGTATACCTGCATTGATCGGGGCAAGAGAACACAGTAATGGGGAACGACCAAAAGCCAAATAAAGTGGTCACTATGAACATTCCTATTCCATCTGTGTTGCATGTACAAATATCTAAAACATCTGTAACATTTGTAATTTCAAACAGTTGTTGCCAGGGATTCACATAGGCCTACACCAAATAATTTACAATACTGTGCCTTTCAGAGCATCCATTGTATGCATGTAAGTAACCAGTAGGGACTAACACCAGTTTCCCCATATGTTGCCTTGCCTTGTGCCTCTTGCTATATAAAGATGTGTATAGATACTGCTATCAAGTTGATGCACTTCTGCTGCCATCATGTATAAACACATGTTTAGTACTGTCTGTGCTGTGTATTGAAGTATTGACGCTAAATTGTTAGAGGAGCTGTCTTCAAATATGTGTGTTTGTGTGGTCTTTTTATTCTTTTTGTTAATTCTGCACAAACAAGCAAGACAAAAGTCCTGACCTGATGACTTAAGTGCAGTTTAAATAAAAGATTAATGGCATTATCATCACCTGTGTCTTTTGTCACTTCAAATTACAGTTGTTTTTGAAAGGTATGGATTATCCAAGAATAAATTATTTTTTTTGTATATACTGTATACTGGGTGGGATCGGGAAATGACCGCAGGTTGGATTTGTGTGTTTGTGCGTGTTTTTAACGTAGGCTACAGAAGCACACATACAGTCCATCTGATCAATATGCCTGGACTATTTTATACTCTAATGGCCGGTCATTTTAGTAAAATAGTCAAATTGTTAAAATTATCAAAATTTGTTTCGAGTGTTCAGATGCCTGGTGTTAACAAAGTCAATGAGCCCTTTTTTGAGAGAAAAGAATTGTGAATCGGTCACATATTGTATGACAAACCACTCCCAGGGTCCCCTGCAAGAGGACCCTAGATGTCAAAACATTGCCCAGATTAGAAGATGTGTAGCCTACATCACAATAGGTAATTAGTTTGAAAATGTTATATGCTCAGCTGCAATGCACGAATTCATTAATTATATTAAAACCTATGAGGACACAGGCACTATAGGCCTATACAATCATGAACTCAAGCAGTTTTGGGTGAGAACTGAGGGCAAACTCAAGTTGGTCCATGAGTCAGATCTGTACTGTCCAAACATATTTCTCCTTCATAACAGCAAACAATTTCCCCCAAACTGTAGCTTTGACAGTAATTTTCTGAATAGGTGGGGGTAATTTCAGCAGCATGAATGTGTACGGTTGAACATGGCGGCATGGATGTACATTTTAAACGCGGGTGCTGTCCATAGGCTGTAGCCTACATTCAGCCGCACGAGTGCGCTATGGGCTCTGATATTGTACAGAGCTGTAGGCCCATTCATCAGGCAGGTAGCCAATAATAAATCACAACAGTTAAAGAAAGCTCGGTATTTTGTAGTGATCTGGAATTGTTGACATAATGAGACTATGTAAACACAATATAAAAATCTGAACAAAACGTGTTGTCATCGACCCTGAAATAGCCTGTCAATCTTTAATTGAATTTTCAGATGAAATGCTTAAAGCTGAATTAATTCAGGCCTCTTCATTCCAGCGTAGGCTACTGTATTTATGTCATGCGGCGTGCAAGAGAGGACAGAGAGCAGATAGCCTAGTGAAGACTTCCCGTGACTTCAGCTATCTTCAAATGACTGATCGTTAACATTTTGAATAGAGAACCAGCCAAGACGAGACATCCCTATCGTGCTCAGGGGGGTTACAATATCAGACAGACTCCTTGTGCGCTTTGATGGAAAGTGAAGGGGTCACTGCCAACTGTGCAGGTCACACTTCCCACGGGAATGTCATAGGCCTTCTTTAGATTGCTGTGTGAAATTAAAAATGTTAATTCAGTATTTTAATAAAGTTATTGTAGGCTAGATCGAGTATCAGCCATATGCTGCGCACGCGTGAGTATGGTCGAGGAGAGACCATTTGCGCAAGTGTAGGCTATTCCATCGAGGGTGGGGAGAATGTCATGTATTATTGTACATAAATGTGACTACGTCGTGGCATCTTCTTCCTTGTTGAGTCTCTGTCATTGGAGACAACAAACCTCCCACTCATTTACGAATCACGAGAGTTCGAAGTTTAACGAGGTGGACAAGGGAAACGTGCGTGGATCGGAAGGCCAGTTCTGCTGGCCCAGATTGTACAGAAAAGTTGTATTCAACGCGTGAGTTGTTGAGAAAGGTGTCTTTAGGATATCATCATTATTGTCTCTGCAGTGGGATACAGCCATAGACCTACAGCAGCACATCATAAACCAGTAAGCTCGCTAGCTTGTTAGCAAGCTAACTAAAGGGGTAGTGGGGAAGTCGTGGGGCAGGAAGGAGGTGTTTCCTTGACTCGCGGTCGGTAGGCAGTATTTTTGTGAGTCTGCTAGCTCCTAGCTAACTAGCGTAGCCTTGTAACACACCCCCCGTCGCACAGTGTCGTTTACCTGCAGATGGCTTGCGAGTAGTGGCGATTCTCTGTCAGCTTATTTGAGAATTGTATACGTCTTTGGGCATGCCTTTTTTAATGCTTTTGTCGCACCCTCAGCTGCAGGGTAGCTAACCAGCCAGATAGGTCGTTGTTGAACGCCTGTCTGCTTGCTAGCCTTGTCTGTCTAGCTTGCTAGGTTACAATCGACAGCGTGGTGGACATTATCTAGCTTATCGTGTGGCAGATAGCGTCCTAGCTAACTGTATTTGTTTGATCAAATCTGCCAATATTGTGAGCATCTGGAACAATTTATAGGTCGTTGGTAACGAGTTACATATTTTAGAGTCTCTGCCATGACATTCAAGTGATTGAAGTCAACGGCACCACAAGAAGTCGGTCGCAGAGAGAATGCAGGACAAAGACTGGAGATGAGAAGGTAGCTGAGCAAGTTAGAACATTTCTCTGCGTCTCGGTACTGTCAATAACAGCCTCAAAAGAGCACGGTCGGAGAAGTGGACAGTTCATATCAGGATCAAGAATGAAGAAGTTTTCTCGAATGCCAAAGTCGGAGAGCGGCGGACTGGGAGGTGGCTCTGGGTCCGGAGGGGGCACAGGAGTGACAAACTACATCGGGAAGGTGTTTGCTGTCGGCCGATACCAGGTCACCGTGGATGAGCTGATTGCAGAAGGTATGTTTACATGTGTTTTGTTTCAGTCTCCTCCAATTTGTGTCCCCTTCAAAATGTAAACTCTCGGTAGGCTATGTGGTTATAGGATGAAAATGAACCGCGACAGATGCAAACCCCTAAGGCATGTCAACGTTTTGTTCCACTGTAACATTTCGTGCTGTATGTTACATCAGTATGTGCGAGTTTGGTAACGTTTTGCTCCTAATCTCTCTTGCCGTCTAATCTCGTAATGACATGATCATTCTGTCAATTTTGATCAGCGTCGATAGGCGCGCCCAGAAACAACCAGAAGGTCACAAAAGATGGGCGTAAAACCTGTGTGAAATGACGAGCTAATGGCTACGGTTTAACTTGTACCACAAGACTCAACAGGTGACAAGTCATGGGTATAATTCACCCTTATCAGGAAGCTAGATGACTAATGATAAGCAAGGGAAACATTCTTACTTAACATAACCCTTTTTTTGCAGTCATTCGTGAACCTTATGATGTGGATGTTCCAGCTGACCACTCGGTGTCCAGTTATTTCTTTGTTTTTACCTGTCCTAAGCCAGAATTGAAGAGCTTTCCTGGGTAGTGAAGCTATTGTATCCTCAGAATCCTACTGCTCTAACATTGCCTTACCCCACGAGAAATCATTATCTCAGCCAACAGTTAAAAAAACAAAAAAAACAAAACAGTGATGCCCAGACTTTCACGCATATATAAACTTTGCCATCTATCTAAGCCAGCAGTTCCTCAGCTTATTTAATACAAACTGTCAGATTTGTGGCATACTGTAAGTCTTGCCCTTTGTCAGACAGTTGTGTGTCTGTGCTGCCTGTGCTCCCACTAGAAGGCAAGCAGGCAGCAGGTTGCCCAGAATGCTGAACCATCACAGTTCTAATGCATAGCCTGTGTCACACTTTCCTTGATTACAATAGGACTGCATGCTCACTCGAGTCCCAATTGCACAGTGAAAGGAAATGTGATGTGAAATGTACCTGAATGTTACTCAATACACATTGAAAAAGGACAAGTACGCACATGTTTGTGATCGGAATGTGTTTGTGGATCTTTTTTTTCGGAATCTGAAGCAGGTCCTGATACAGCAGATATCTCGTCTGCCTGTGTGCTTTCCAGCTTGTCTATTTTCAGTTGTATTTAAAGTTTAAAATTCAAGCCTCAGCACATTTCTTCACCAGAAACAGATCTGATCCATACTTAGATGCAACAGTTGTGCCGAGTATGGTGTTTATTGATAGTCAGATGGTCACATGGTCAGATCTCCGTAATGGGATGATTATGCCACATTGTGACTGGGATAAGCTGGGTCTAGCTGTCTGCTCTGTTCTGTCTTCGCACACAGTTCTGATTCGGTAAAAGGAAAACAAAGGGTTTCGGACTGAGCCATACTATATTCCAGCCTATCAGCATGCTGTCTGGGGAGCACAGAATGGAGGGTAATGATTTGATTGGCTGTTGAGCTCAAATAAGCAACTTTTCACAATGATCATGGGCTGAATCGTGTCCTATTATTCATAGGTAGCTTTGTTTGCAGGGATAATTGAAAAAGGAACTATGCAAGTTTGGCGATTTCTTCGCTGTTTTCTTGTTTTACACTTGCAGGTTCCTCTGCAGAGCTTCCCCTTCAAATTTAGTGTGTATGTTTTACAATGCTCCTCAATCGGTCAGTTTGCCTTGTCATGAGCATGACCGAAAGGCTGTGAGACATGTGTGTTTCTATTTGTCAGTGGAACCATGCAAGCATGGTTTTTCTGCTCACAGGCGCTAGGGGGAAGTGAGACAGCCATCATTCAACTGAAAATAAGTCAAATAACCATTCCGATGACTCCAAAGCTGATCAGTTAAGGCAAATTAAGCTAAAACACGTGCTTAGTTCACCTTTAACCAGAGTGAGCTCTGGTTTAAACTCTGCCATGGTCTGTTAGTGAAGAGCTTTACCTGCAAACTAGAAGCAGGTTTGATTACTTCTCTGTTCACTGCAAATCCTCCTGTGTCACTGGTCACAGCAACAAGAAAACCTGTCAGTCTTGTTCTGATGAGCTGAGTCAGTGTCTGTTGGCACACAGTGTTTATGTTTTTATCTGTGGCCTCCGTCAAGTTCGCCATGGGCAGACGGCTGTGGTGGTATCTGGGCAGACGTTGACACTGACTTGCAATCACATGTCTCTGGGACAAAATGCTTTCTCCTGCCTTTAACTGTTGCAAACACAATGGACGTGTGTGTGTTTTTTTCCCCCCTCCAGATTGATTGGTATGAGGTGGGTTGAGCTTTTGCAAGCATGTTCTTGAGGTGGCAAAACATCAAAATATACAGAAACTCAAATATGGAGTGGCATGTCAATGTTGAAGTGACTGACTTGGAATTCCTGGAAAAAACATGCATGATGACCTATCGTCATGTGATGGCAACAATCTTTGACTGACCTCAGCAAAATATTTCTGAAATGGAATGCTGTCAATGTGAACAAATGTGTTGAATATTTCTGTCTGTTATTGGTATTGTAATGTTGTAAACCTACCTAGCTTTTGAAGTCTAGTGTTGCCATCATCTTTCTTGCCATCATCTTTCTTACGGAAAGAACCATTGAAAATGATAACAAGCCCCATCATTTAACCGCCGTCATGCCACGGCTGAACTTGTGTAACGGCTTTTCGGCTCTGCTTAGCCAGTTTTCAGGTCTGAGTTGACATTAGGAAGTGTGTGTGTGTGTGTGTGTGTGTGTGTGTGTGTGTGTGTGTGTGTGTGTGTGTGTGTGTGTGTGTGTGTGTGTGTGTGTGTGTGTGTGTGTGTGTGTGTGTGTGTGTGTGTGTGTGTGTGTGTGTGTGTGTGTGTGTGTGTGTGTGTGTGTGTGTGTGTGTGTGTGTGTGTGTGTGTGTGTGTGTGTGTGAGATCACGGGTTTCGCCACGTCTCACAGAAATGTTTGCCCAAGTTGCTGCAGGTTCAGTGGGTCGGCCATCTTCTGAGCTTTTTTGTGTTCTCTGGACCTCTAGGGTCACTAAGGTGAAGAATGGCTACTATGAGTTACAGAGAGAGAGAGAGCGAGAGGGAGAGAGGCCCAGCCCACACACTTTACAGGGAGGAAGGACGAAGAATGGATAGAGAGAGGGGATAGGCACGAGCAGTGATTGTGACAGCAAGGCCTGTTTCACAATTCTTGGCAACAGCTTTAACTGAATTCTAGAGACATGAAAAGTAACAGCACATTTTTTTTATTCACCACAATTCATACACATGGCTAGTCCAAACTAGGACAGATGAGTAAATTGAATTCAATTTAATTGACTCACAGAGTGTTGCTGTTAACAGTAGAAATAGGCTTCAAAGTGCTTTACGGCACCCAGGGCCTAGAACTGGGATTGGATGGAGCAGCACTTGCCAGTCAGTCTGTCTTATCAGCTCTGGCTACTCCCTGTTGGTCAGTGACCATCCCGATGTGAGAGGTCCATTTCCGATGTGCACCGTCCATGTCAGGGACATATCAGCGAGGCCGCTCTTCCTTGCTGTCACGGCTCCGATGTGACCGGAAGAGGGGGTCAGATGGAGAGGGTCACACATGTAGGGTCCAAGACAAGGGCACGGAAGTGTGTGTGTGAGAGACTGGGGCAGGATGCATCTGTGAGGGCAGTGATACACACACACACACACACACACACACAGGCGCCCACACACAGAAATGCAGAAATGCTCAGGCTAACGATCAAATATTAGACTTCATGGACGTTTTGTTTCATAGGCAGCCAAGTTATTTATAAAGAAACTTGCAACTGCGCATCTATTCTGTTTGTCTTCCTGTCTCTCACTTCCTCTGTGTGTGTGTGTGTATGTGTGTGCATGCACAGTGATCCACTGCAGTGTTTAAGTCAAGGTCAGTTCTTGCAAGCCTCAGATGCTGACTCCTGACTGTAACACTGAAGGCTGTGTCTGGAGCTGGCTATTGCAGCACTTCAACTGAATGTAGTTGTTTATAGACATGCACCAATATGGAATTTAGGGCCGATAATGATAATCGATATTTATCGGTTTGTTGTGGCCAGTAGCCCAGTACCGATACGATAACCGATGATATTACTCGTCAAAACATTTCAAAAATTGATTGGGGGCAACATTTAATAAGCATCATGTAATTGCAGTAATTTTGCCTACCAATGACGGACATAACTTGTAATAGTCCTCAATGGTACAGCAGTCAACAAAATAGTAGTAGCCTAGGCCTATGTGTGCCTCCTTTTAGTGATTGTGACGTCAGCTAGTTACGAGTGAGTGGCCAGCGACAGTGTGTGAATCGTTTTCATATCTATGGAGTAAACACTCAACGCAAATAAGCGGCTAGGAGCTGGGAGAAGTGACCAAATCAGTGTTTGTGAGGGAAACTTGTATAGTTTCAACAGCGGGTAATTGGATAAAGCTACGAATTGGATAAAACTCCTCGGACTGTATCTTGTTGCATCTGTAGGCTATTCTGTTGCGCACATCCTGCTTCAGCAGAAGTCAAAGGGGTTAGCCCCGAAGGTCAGTAACTTCTAATGACCAGTCTGGAACTGATGCAAGAATGGTTAGCATATTTCTCGGTTATATTACAAAACCCATGCGAACAAAATTATGTAAATATAAAACTAAAGTAGTACTTAGAACTACTTATTTTCTGACTCTTGACTCTTCCCACCAAAGCGTTTGTTTGTTTGTTTCTCCAACTAGTGTGGTAAAGTGCAGACACACCAGTGCAAGAAGGCGTTTTCGCTCCGGGTAGGCATCGTATCGTGAGGTCCTTGCCAATGCACAGCCCTACTCCAAATCATCCCAGTTTCCTGTTTCAATGGCAAAAGCCCAGAGTAGCTGTGCAGATTTGAACAGAAGAACCTTGCAGAGTTTGCTGGTCTGGTATGGCGCAGGTTTTAAGGTTAGTTACAGTACATTCTCGTGGTGGCTGCTCAACGGGGCTGTCTGTGCCGTCAGCCCTGGTCAGCATGTCTGACTGTGTCCGCCTCCTGGAGTGTAGTGAGTGGCCTGTGTGAGGATGACGAAGAGTAGGTGAGGTGATGTGTGGACTGGAGCAGCATGGCCTCAGGGCCTTGGAAAGCATGACGCGGCAGAAAAAAATGGGCTGGCCAGCACACACGCTGACCCAGCACTTTGGGGTTATTGTTGTGTCACTGAGGAGTGTCTTTGTTCCTCACTCACTTTTACTCTCTCTCTCTCTTGTCTCTCTCCCAGTCTCTCTCTCCCTTCTTGGGATGTGTTTGTGTGTGTCTGTGTAGGTGTGCGTACATCTGCCTCACTCACATTTCACTCTCTTCCTCTGCTGTGTGTGTGTGTGTGTGTGTGTGTGTGTGTGTGTGTGTGTGTGTGTGTGTGTGTGTGTGTGTGTGTGTGTGTGTGTGTGTGTGTGTGTGTGTGTGTGTGTGTGTGTGTGTGTGTGTGTGTGTGTGTGTGTGTGTGTGTGTGTGTCTTCGAGTCTCTCTATCTTTTTCTGCTCTCCGTCCCAGTGTGTGTTCTTTTTTTGTGTGTGTGTAAGAGAGAGAGAAACTTCATGGACCATTTAAGTCTCACACAGATGGATGAAGGCAGTGATGAAACAGAATCCAGTTTGCTTGATGACTGATACAGACACGAACATACCGTTGGAACATGGGACAAACACCGGAGTACAAAGTTTCTACTAGTGCCAGTCACATATGCATGTTGTGTACACAAACGCTTACAAAATGTGGACACAAGATCACGGAGTGCTGTATGCGCAATACACACACACACACACACACAGACTAAACTCCAAGGACCATCTGACCACTGTAAACACATGCTTATTTCATTACATTAAAAGTTTTATCCATCTTCCTTCACCTTTCATGACATCATGGGCCAATGAAATTACTTTGGAAACTCTGTAAAGGGTTCAGTTTTCCATCTGCTGAAAATCTTATAGATTTTTCTGGTATACCAGAAGAGATTGAAAGGGGAAGAGATCAGCCAAATGTTGCATAGTGTGTGTGTGTGTGTGTGAGTGAGACCTTCCTTTGGTGTTGCATAGTGTGTGTTTGTGTTGTTTACCTGTTTGTGTGTGTGTGTGTGTGTGTGTGTGTGTGTGCGTGTGTGAGAGTGAGAAACTCTCCTCTCGCGTTGCATGGTGTGTGGGGTTTGCGTGCCGACAGGATGTAGCGTGTGACTACAGGGAGGGAGCGTAGCCCTCGTGAGCTCACAGTTAAACGGTCGTCGGCGGAGCGGGGCTGGTGGAACGCTCGTCTTCTGAAACCTCCCAGCCCAGGCGAGGCGCAACTTGACGTGACGCAACATGCCCTGATAGCCCTCGACCTGCAAACGGGGGGGGATATGAGGGCTGTTTACATGACGCTGCTCAGGAAGGGTGGTTTGGCAAATTGTTGCTGCCCCATCACTGATATTGTTCAGTATCACTCGATATTGTCTAGCTAGCAGGTTCCGACTAGCTACCCCCACATACCCCACATTAATAAACTATATGGGAAGGCTAGGAATAATGCTTATAAGATACTGTTGTCCAAACATGGTTCCCAAGATCCCAATAATGAATCCAAGGGCAAAGAACATATGAAAACATTGAAATTGGAAGAAAGTGTATATTTAACAAGTCTTTGTTAAACATTATATTGTAGAGATGCACCGATCGCTCGGCCGCCGATCAGAATCGGCCGATTTTCACGTGATCGGCCACGACCGGCGACCGGCCGGTCAGTCTGAGACCTGCCGATTTTATGCCGGTCAAATGCACTCGCACCTACTTGTAACAACATCACACAGCTGAGTTAGCAAAGTTTGATGAAGCTAGCAAAGGCTAACACTCAGGGCTGGATAAAGCGCTAATGCTGAGTTTTTCTATGCAGCGAACGCTGTGCTTTGCCATATTGCGTGGAATTTACTAAGCTGTCACTAGGTTACGTAAACAGCGCACATCACCGCCCGTCTTTGCCGCTAATTGCGTGCTCACAGCTGAACCACAAGCGCTGTCAACAAGCAGCAACATAGCCACGGCAGGAATAAACATCGTTTTGCTTCAGTTTGCCACCTTAGCATGTATTCTTTTACTATTCGATTTACACATTTAGAGGTTTATTTCATTACTTTTTGTCTACTCACGCCTGTATGTTTCTTCTAAATTCGCCAAAAGTAAGCATTCTAACATGTCATACACTATCGCGACCGTGATACAAAACATATCATGTGTGGTGTCGTTGGAAAGCTGTGTTTCTCCTGCATGACGTTATGCCATCCAAATATGGACACTTCCTTTGTATCCGCAAGCAATCGCGAAAGTTCAAAGAAGAGTGTAGTAGACTGAGTATGCATGCCATTGGCTGTGTTTCAAGGCTGTTATCTCAAAATCAGTTTTTTGTAATTTTCCAACATCTCAGCCTATGTAGCACCTATACACACTTTCCAGTTATACACAAGATCAGTAGTCTGAAGATATTTACAGTTGGATATTGTATGTGAGAAGAAAAAAATAGTAGTCCTACAGTGCATTTCTATTAGTAGTGTGTGAAATGAATGTCCCACACTGGGAATAGCCTACTGCAGCTGAAGAAGACTTGAAGAAGAATCTGTCTATTCACATTTTTTTTACCAGCCATTGATAAGTTGATTACATTTCTATATTAACATGTTGTATTAAAGAAAGGATAGAAAATAACTCTAAATAATTTTGTGTGCTGTAAAGTGGTTAGAAGATGCAAATCGGAATCGGCTAAAATCGGTATCGGCAGGTCAAATTCTATGAAAAATCGGAAATCGGAATCGGCCAAAAAATTGCAATCGGTGCATCTCTATTATATTGGCCTAGATGAACTTTGAGCAAAATGTAAAAAGGTGCAGCAACCATTTTCCTGGATTTGGTCTAATTACACGATTGGTGGTGGTCGGGTGGTAGAGGCAGGCTGCTCTTCTAGTGGTGGATTTAGCGATGTAAATATCAACATTCTCTGTGCATATCACCGTCTGTGTTCGCCCTCTAAATCCCCCCCCCCCCCCTTTGTTTCACATGCGCTCTCTCTATTTCTCTGCCCCCCCCCTTTTCTCTCTCTCTCTCTCTCTCTCTCTCTCTCTCTCTCTCTCTCTCTCTCTCTCTCTCTCTCTCTCTCTCTCTCTCTCTCTCTCTCTCTCTCTCTCTCTCTCTCTCTCTCTCTCTCACTGTCGGGAAGGAGGGGGGTGAATGGTGGAATTGTGTTGGCCTTTTGTTGCGCTGTTCCAGTAAACCCGCTGAGGAATGCTGGTACGGTCCGACCCAGTACAGCAGTCACATCCAGCAGCAGCAGCAGTAGTAACAGTAGCAGCAGCAGCAGCAGCAGCAGCAGTAGTAGCCTGCCCAGTGCCCAACCCGACCCAGCCCAGATCAGGCCGGGCAGGATTCAGACTGTGATTGGTGCGTGCGTGCGTGCTAGCGTGCGTGCGTGTGTGTGTCAACCTGGCATGCATGACTCTCGTCTCTTCCCCCCTCTCTCTCTCTCATCTCTTCCCTCTTTCTCATCTCTCTGTCTCTCGCTCTATCTCTCTGTCTCTGTGTGTTGTGTGTGTGTGTGTGTGTGTGTGTGTCAACCTGGCATGCATGACTCTCGTCTCTTCCCCCTCTCTCTCTCTCTCGTCTCTTCCCTCTTTCTCATTTCTGTCTCTCGCTCTGTCTCTGTCTCTCTCTCTCTCTCTCTCTCATGCACACATTTGTACACACATTGTCCTCCATTCTCAATCCAGCCTTCTTTGTCTGTGTGTGTGTGTGTGTGTGTGTGCTCAATGACTTAGCGAGCTCATTAGTGCACTGTGGTCGTGGTCTCCATTGTCGGCAGGGAGCCAAGGACTGGGATTCACGTGGACATTGGGCATCATTGCTATCACTTGTGTGTGTGTGTGTGTGTGTGTGTGTGTGTGTGTCTCTAGGTCGAGGACGGGAAGTAGTATAGAGCAGAGGAAGGGGAGGAGAAAAAAGACAGAATAAGACTGAGATGGTGGCACAGTTTTGTGTGTGTGTGTGTGTGTGGGGGGGGGGGGGGGGGGGTGTCCTCAAACACCACACGTTGGCAAAAACATGGCACGACATGTCGAAACGGTTGAAATGACTTGAAGTCTGAAATGTTTGTGTTTTGAATTCATTAATGTTGACAAAAGAGAAATAAATTGTTGAGCATTCACGTAATTTTACTCATCAATTTAGTCCTATTAGCGATTGTTTTCTGTGCTTCTCCTGTGCTAGATGGGTGTTTTGTTTCCTCGTCAGCTGAAGATGTTGTAACCTGAGGTCTGCCATAGTTTAGTTTCCCTTTTTACAGGACAGGAGGGGTGTGGACTCTACTCCTAGCATCTGACCTTGACTTGGCACACACATACACACACACACACACACACACACACACACACACACACACACACACACACACCCACACACCCCTCAAACACACAAACACAATTATACATAAATACACACTCAAGACCACGGTACAGTCACTGACCAAGAGCACACCAATAGCCAACACTAACACCCACTCTCCCCACCCTCATGCACCAGGAGTTAAAATGCCCCGCTATGATGTCCTTATCTCCTTCCGAACATAAGACTTGAGGTGTGTGTGTGTTAGTGTGTCATCTGTGTTTTACCATCTACACCATCTTTTGTGTGTGTGTGTGTGCGTGCGGGGAATAGGATTTCTCCAAAAGCCGTTTGATGTCTGAGCCTGTATGTCATCTCAGCTGTGCAGTGCGGTCCTTATTTCGCTCTCTCCTAGAGAGTACGTCATGACTCCGAGCGTTTGCTCCCTCGGTGTTTAATAAAACAGGACTCCCCGCTGGAAGAGTATCCCTCTGCGTGGCCGCACTGTGGCCGGTTAAGGTATGAGTCTGGACCTGGGTAAACACTGTTGAACCACATCTCCTAAATCGCAAAATGTTTGCACACTGGTGGAATCTGGGTAGCAGCAGGTTGCAGTAGCTTAGTGCAGTGTGCGTGTGTGTGTGTGTATGTATGTGTGTGCCCGGCCCGCATTACAAAGCAACTCTAACCAGAATGGGGGCACAGATGTTGATTACCTTGATATTTGCCCCACAGGCTACAGCCAGGCTTAAATACTTCCTGCCCCCGCCCTCAACACACAAACACACACACACACACATACAAAAAAATACCTCCCACCAAGAGCTTCACTCTTTCCTCATCGATGCTGCTAAATCTCTTTGGGACCCTTTTTCTCCACAGTTCGTCAGAGTGTTTGTTTGTTTGTTTATTTATGTGCCCCCAGGCACGTCTCTGTCTGGTGTGTGTGTGTCTGTCTGCCTGCCTGCCCCCCCCCCCCCCCCCCTCTCCCTTTCGTCCTTTCAAGCCGAGGCTGAGACACCTGCTGAAAAACAGCGTCCACAGCCAATCAGTAGAGGCGCGCACACACACACTAAAAGAGAGCGAACCATCCAGCTGTTTCTGGCATCTGCTCGGCCTGCGTCACTGGCACTTTATGAAATGAATAAATACTTCAAGCTCTTCCCGCATAGTATTGGATTTATGCCCCACAAAGCCTACGGAATTCAGATGTGTGTGTGTGTGTGTGTGTCTGATGTCTGCTCTGTGTGCACTTGTGTGCATAAATGTGGGCACCCGCTTGTGATTGCATTTCCATCCCCTTAAAGTCATAAGCAAAACCTCCCCTCCAGATTTTGCGCATTCAGATCCACGTGCACAGACCAGAGAGTGTTTTTGCACAAACATTTTAAATTGTTTTTTTTTTATTTTTTTTTATGGTCAACTCTTAGTTCAGCCTCCATGTTTGTCTCTGAAGTTACCTCCTTAGACCGTTGTGTGTGTGCGCGCAAACATTCACCCACAGACCGTGGACTGAACTCAAAGCAAACGCAAAGCAAGACTATTTGAACACGCTCGCTAACGTGTGCTCGTGCTTGGCTAACTTGAACTCACCTCTGGATGACAGCTGGGCATTGGCCAGACAGACGTGGGCGAAATCAGGACCAGGGCCGCTTGAGACTCGCGCTCTGCTTCGCTGTCAATAATCTACTCTGCTGCCCTTAACCCCGTGACCAGAGTTGATATTTGTGCTCAAACACATGTGTTTAATGTGTTGCAAATGCCTCAGCACCTCTGGTAACCCGTAACTGATAAGAGTAAAGGTAACCGATCTAATGGTGTTGTTTAGCTTACGTAAGCGATAGGTGTAAAGGTAACTGATTGTGGGGTTGTGATATTTTGTTTTGGTAATTGATAGTGTCAGTGTGATAACTGATAATGTTGTTGTGGTAACTGATGGTGTTTTGGTAACCAGTGGTCTTGTTTTTGGTGATTATTCTGGTGCAGCTTAAACAGTCAGGCTCACTTGTTTGTTACTGTAGTGGTAAGCTGTTGTGCCATACCCTAGACTGTTTTAGAGTGCGATGAATCACTGGGACTTTTGGTAGGATTTTTACACTCAAAGGTGCCATTTCCTGTTGAGGCATAGTCTGTGTGTCTGTGTGTGTCTGTGGGTGGCTCTCAAACACTCTCTCCTCCATTCCTTGATGCTCGGTCCTCGAGGGGCGTTTCCACTGATCTATAACTAACACTGGATAGACTATCCCATTGTTGCCGCTGTATCATTCTTTATCTAGATCAGTGAGGACGAGGATCGAGGAAGGGAGGGTGTATAAAACACCAAATGAGAGTGCGTTTGTAAACATGTCCCTGGAGTAGTTGTGTAAACAACTGACTTGGTGCTGAACAAAGTGGTGTACTGATCAGTGCCCATTTCTTAATAAGACGTGCCTGAGCCTCGTTAGACTGACACGGGGTTCTGATGTAAAACTCCTTGCAAGTGGGTGGGGAATTCTACAGAATGGGCAACATCCGGTTTGTGTATAGTTAGGTGTTTGTCCTAGAGTCTTGGTGATCATATTGTCATGTCAACAACAAAGCTCTGTCAAGGCAAGCACTGTGATGTAGTTTGTTTACTGCAAGAGTCACATCCAGACATGACTGCGTGTGTATGCGTTTGCACGAGTTCTTGTCTGCATGGTTGACCTCATGATGTAACAATCTGACCTCACGTGTTACCACATTTTCCTGTGCTTCCCCACCAATCCCAGAACTTCAGTGACTTCAGGGACTCAAAAGATCCTACGGTACCGTCAGTAATGACCTTCCACACACAAACGCCAGAATGATGCTGTCATTGTTTGAAGTGGCTCTCTCAAATATGAATTGTGTTTGTATATACACACTAAAGGCCGTGGCACGGTCCTCCGTCTGCGTCACGCGCACGCGGCACTGGTGAGCGCGTGACGAGAATTGCGTCATTTTTACGGCATGCGTCGCGTTTTTGAGTCGACCAAAATGTAAGACCGCGCGTCTCTTTCACGCGTAGACTGCGCATGTGTGAAACGGAACTGCTGTAAAGACGCCGCTCCAGTAGGTGGAGCACGTACAGAAATAGCGCTTAAAACTCAGCAAACAGAGACAGAAGAACACTTAAACTGGCGTTTCCTACACGCTAACGTTGTTATATGATGACAAAACATTAGTCTTTGAGTATTTTAATAGTCAGTTGTAAACAAAGACCTCCTATGTAATCCAAGTTGTGTAAATGGACTGAAGTTCGCTCTAAATATATACTTTTATCGATTATGCTAACCGTTAGCATCTCTATGGGATTTCCCATACACATTAGCCATAAGCTAACCCATTAGTTTAGCTGTAACTTGGAATGCTAGCCTGCGTGGTGTGCTGATAAATGGAGAGATGTGAAGAACCAACTCATCAAACTTTTCAGCAGACATGAGAAAGTACTCGTGGTGCTTCTCCTCATCTAACAGCTGCATCTTTTGTGTATTTAAGTGTGGAACACTCCTTCCCTGGCTCTTCCTAGTTCAGTGGTCGCACATCCCAGAGTATCACAGTTAATTCGTAGTGCGCCGGCGCTAACCTTGATCGGCTGGCGCGCATTCAGGACACAGACATTGGAGTATGCCTCTTATACGCGTCTAAAATGACGCACGTCAAACGTCCAGTGCCGCGTGCGCGTGACGCAGACGGAGGACCGTGCTAGAGCCTTAAGATCCTCACAAAGCATTTTTAGACTGAGATCGGCAGCCTGCCTATGAGACAATGTGAGACACAGGCCTGCCTATGTGTGTGTGAGAGAGGGGTATGTGTGTGTGTGTGTGTGTGTGTGTGTGTGTGTGTGTGTGTGTGTGTGTGTGTGTGTGTGTGTGTGTGTGTGTGTGTGTGTGTGTGTGTGTGTGTGTGTGTGTGTGTGTGTGTGTGTGTGTGTGTGTGTGTGTGTGTGTGTGTGTGTGTTTGTGTGCGCATAATGAGCTACAACAAGGAGAAACTGGGGCAGGCAAGTTTGCTAGTCCCTCTCTCTCTCTCTCTCTCCCTCCCTCAACCCACACATGCGCACATACATTCTCTCTTTCACACGCTGTCTTTGTTGTAGACCCGGCCGGGATGAACGACTTCCTTTTCAACAGAGCTGTGTCCAAGAGCTCCTGCTACAGACTGCCCATAGCAGGTCACCTGAAGCACACACTCCCTCAGCCACAGGGAGCACAGCCCACTTACTGCTGCAACTCGGCTTCTCTTTCAGTCCATCTTGCCTGCTCTTCCTTTCTTTCTTTCTTTCTTTCTTTCTTTCTTTCTTTCTTTCTTTCTTTCTTTCTTTCTTTCTTTCTTTCTTTCTTTCTTTCTTTCTTTCTTCCATCCATTTATTCATCCATCCATCCTCCATCCCTCCCTGGATGCACAATATTATCGGAACCATATCTTTATTTGGCAGATACCAGGTGAAGAATTGTATTCTCGGCATGGCTATTAACAACACAGCCTATTTGGGTTTCAGAGGAAGCATCATGCAACTATAAATTTAGCTTTCTTTCTTTCTTTCTTTCTTTCTTTCTTTCTTTCTTGCTTGCTCTCTTTTCCCTTACCTCTGTCTCTCATTCTTTCTCTCTCTCCATCTGGTGTGCTCCCTTTGCTTTGTGACCCATTTTTATGAGTGGGGCTCAGACAGATGCTGCACGAGAAACCCTCCTTGTGATTGCATCTCCCGTCTTTAACCCTTTCAAACCCGAGCACTGAGACCTCTTCCGCTCCTCTCTCTCTTCGCTCTGGAATACTAGTCTGTCCACCTGTGCTCGAAGCGTCGTCAGACTTGTTCGTTCAGGATGAAACCCCAAGGGAAGGCTGTGGACTGTTGACCCTGTTGACCACCGCATGTGTAACACCCGTGTCCGTTCACTCACTCTGCCTTCGAGTAGTGCCTCAGGCTCTACATCGGTTGCTTATTTACCGATGTGGGGCTACCTGCTTTTAAGCTCAAACATCCTTTGGCTTGGCAGCGTTAGCTATATTCACCATCTGTGACAAAAAAAAATGGAAGACTCTGAAACTGATTGAGTATTTTTATGGTGCTGTTTGGTCCCTGGATTGGATAGGTGTATACATGCTGTCTCTCAATCTACATAAAGTTTGGACTGTATTGGCAGAAGTCACCTTGACAGTTGCATCACACTTTCTATCTACTCTATCGACTGGTGGCTTCGATTGGCACGATGAAAGTGCCTTCTCTGTTCTCAGTAGTGCAGAGTTGGCAGTGTTGGGTCGCTGTTGCCGTGGCGATGCCAGCCTGTTTGACACCTCTGTAAACACCCAGGCTGTTTGGCTGGAGTGGAGGGTCACCCGTCGCCCTGCTGTGGCGCCTCTGTGCCTGCAGTCTGTGCCAGGCAGCAGTAGCCAGCCAGCCGGAGACAAGGAACCAGAGTAGGACTGAGCTTCTGCTCTAGTGTTCCCCTCTGGTTCCGCTCCAGGGTTCCACTCCACTCTAGGGTTCCACTCTAGGGTTCCTCTACACTCCAAGGTTACATTTAGGGGATGGAGGTTCTGATCTTTGGTTCTACCTCTGGAGCTTTCTCTAGGATTATCGTGTGCGAATGAGTTGAACGTGGCGTTTGCACCCTACGATCAGATCTGTGTGTGTGGATGTTTCATTTGAAATTTTTAGTCCCTTTGTTTGCCCTCTTTGTGTCAGGTCTTAAACATTTTTTATCGGCTTTGGGTTTCAGTTGAATACACTGTCTTCCATTATCTTTTACGATTGACCTTGTCAAACTGACATGGGGCTGAGGCTGACATGGGGCATGAGGCTGAACCACAAAATCTTGCTGCGTCATTGTCGTAAGACTGGCCACATTGCAAGATCACCTTTGCCTTCTCGTTGTGTGTCGTCACAGTGTCAGCACGGGTTGGAGATTCCCAGAAATTCCGACTTTTTATCGTAAGGTCGTGGACCGTCGCAGACAATAAATCATGGGTCGTCGAATGTCACATTACAAGACGCTTCCTCCTTTGAGTGTCGTTCCAGACTTTGAATATTCGGACATGGCAATGGAAATTTGTCACAATCGTGGCAAAATTGGGCTGAAATCGTGTAGTCTGTACAAGCCATTAAAGACTAACCCATGTGGTTGTGTGTTATTTTGGACAATTTGTGGAGTGTCCATTTCATTTGGACAAGTCCTTCTCCTTTTTCTTTGCAGAGTCCAGGCTGGTTAACCTGCCATGATGTTTTGGTCTCTCCTGCTCTTTCGCTGGCTGTATTGCGGGAGCTTGTTGTGTACTCACGGCGTAAACTCATACAGTAGACTCCCATTGTTCAGCATGATCCCCACTGTCATCCCATCCCCCACAGTCCTGCCCGCCACAAGTTATCACAGGGATCCCTCAACACTAACGGCCTTGTCATCTTCCGATTAACCCTCACCAGCCCACACACACACACACACACACACACACACACACACACACATACACAGAAATGCCACACATGCATGTCCTGCTGTCACTAATGAGAGGCGACTGAAATGATTTAGGCCACGCTGAAGCTTAATGCGGTTTTGAGCCCAGGAATGCTCCACTTTGCGTGGGACAGCAGAGGAATGTGGCGTGGTGTGTGTGTGTGTGTGTGTCTGTGTGTGTGTGTGTGTGTACACAAGTGGGGGGTGGGGGCAGAGGTTGATGGGCCAGTTGTCCCAGTGAGATGCACTGAATGCCCAGCTACTGTGGTGACCGACCCCTACTAGTTAGTGGTTGTTATGAGTATGAGCTATTGGGAGAGCTCCTGGTTTAGTGTCCTGGTCTGGTCTTGAATTTGTGCTGTGAATCTTATAGATTCATCAGTAGGTTCAGTTCATTTCATCAGATCAGGAACTCCCAGAGTATGAGTTGCTTATTATTTTCTTAAATAAACAATCCACTATTTTCTCAAACTATGCGATGCTGCTTGAGAGCTTATGGAACAGGTTTAGTACTATAACACGCTTAGAAAGTGATCGCAGCGGAACTGCTGAAAGATGAGCCCAAGACCACTGGTTTGCTTGCTTACCCTCTATTTGAGCCATCCTCGGTCCTCCTCCATGTTGGAGGAACACAACTGTCTGTTGTCTCACCAACTGTACCGTATTTCATTCTCATAGCCTTGTCTGTTAGCATTAGCCACCCCGGCGCTAGCTTCCTCACCCTCGCTTGACCTGTTGGTCAAGGATGTGTAAACAACCTGCAGACCAGTTGCACTGTGTTTGACCTGCCGTGCTGAAATGGATCTGACCTGGCTGGCTCGCAGACTCCCTCTGGGGGCTTACCGTAAGCGTGAACCTCCAGTGTTCAGAGTTCGGAGGCGGGTGTGGAGGTTGTTTCCTACTCTCGGTGCAGATGCTGGAACTCCACACCGTGTCCCTCAGCATCGCTTGGCTGTCGCTCAATTCCCAAATGGTCAACATGAGATGCCCTTATTGAAGGATAAAAGCAGAATATAAGCCTCTTATACAGATAATCCAGTAACAATGGAAGTAAAAAAAGCAAAGCTACTGACCATATTATACCTTTTCAGAACTTCTTATTCAATTTAGCAGGTGTTGCGTAATTGGCGATGACCGTATATTATCTAATTTGGTCTGATGTGTTGTTGCTGTACCTGTTGACTTGCTGTTGCCATACCCATGGTAACTGATGGTGAACCTTGTCTTCAGAAGGCTCTAAGCCAGAGCCTTCAGTTTGTGTTTGCCTTAGAAAGCCCCACTTCCAGCTGTGAGGACTAAGTGTTGTGCGTATTGACAGTGAAATGTATTGGGCTTTGTAATCGAGCACTTTGACATCGAAATCAATCGTAAAAGTCTCTGGAGCTTTGGTCTGAAGTGGACGGGTCTATATATGGTCAGATGGAGTCATTCTCCCTCATTTCCCTGATTGATGTTCCTCTAATAAACTACTTCTAGAGTTACTCCTGTTGGCCACAGCCTACAATCAGTGGTGTGTGTGTGTGTGTGTGTGTGTGTGTGTGTGTGTGTGTGTGTGTGTGTGTGTGTGTGTGTGTGTGTGTGTGTGTGTGTGTGTGTGTGTGTGTGTGTGTGTGTGTGTGTGTGTGTGTGTGTGTGTGTGTGTGTGTGTGTGTGTGTGTGTGTGTGTGTGGAACAGTCTTCGATGTGGCTAGCTTTTGACCCTCTTTAAGGAACAGTCTTCAATGTGGCTAGCTTTTGACCCTCTTTCTCAAAGTTATAACGCCTTCATTTCGATCTTGAATGTGTTTTTAGTGGAGTCCCTTAGATATTATTGTCCTGCTCATGTTCCCCTGTTGAAAGCAAAACAACCAAAAAAAACAGAAGCAATGTCAGAGAAGGAAATGATTTCTGTTGCTTCGGTCAGTGAGATAATGAAAGAAAAAGGCTTTTGGAGATGCACCAGATCAAAATGAAATGATGGCGCAAACACACGGGACGTTCCGGGTGACTTGGGGGTTGACCTCGGGAGCAGAAATGTAATTCTGTTACGAATTACAGGTTTCAAATCCAGGATCATTCCTTTGGCTCTCTCAGGAATCCTGAGCTGGAAATACACACCGCCCTGCTAAAAACAGCACACGGCTGACTCCTCCAGCGTTTGACGGAGATGTGCAAAAAAAAATAAAAGCGGCTCCTCTCTCTGAGAAACAGTGAAGGGCCCTCATTACATTCAGTGCTCAGAAAGTTCTAGAAGAGTAGACGGAGTGCTAGTGTTGTTCAACAAGACCGGCGAGTGCAGAATCTCCCAACTGCACACCAAAACCAAAACGGCCACGAGGCTCTATTTTTAGACCCGGCAGATAAACGGGCGAGAGCTCGGTTACAGCGAGAGGAATCAGTTTAGACAAGGCCCCTCTTAAGAGACGCATGCACGGCACCGACAAACTCTTCAAAGATGTCTGTAAGAGCTGGAGATAATACCTGTCAACGCAGACAGCAAGGCAGCCCAGACCATAGCAAGGTTTTAGAGAGAGAGAGCGAGAGAGATGAGGAGGAGGGAAGAGATGAGAGAGAGAGAAAAGGGGAGACGTAAAGTAGACCGGAGGAGCCAGATTGAGTACTAAGAAAAGAAAGAGAGATGACTGAATAGGACGATAAACAAAGCTAGAGGGACAGGGAGAGTGGGGGGAGAGAGAGAGAAAGAGATAGGGGGGGAGGGTGGGGAGACTACGAAGAGACGTGAGCTGCGGTGTTCTGAAAGTGTCAGATGGTGTTTTCTCCCTGGCGAGATGAACAGGAGTGGAGATTAGGCCTCTAGCATCATAAGATGGCGCTGAACGCCGAGCATCCTTCCCAGCACACACATACACTCACACACACACACACACACACACACTTCCCAATGTCACTGAATGCTGAGGATCCTTACACACATACATACACACTTACACTTCCCAGTGTCACTGAATCCTTACACACGTATACACACACGCTCACGCTCACTCTCTCTTAACACATCCTAACAGCAGGCATCCTTCCCCTCCTGACGCTTGATGTTGGGTTCAGTCCGATAGAGACGGAGGCAGCCGTGTCCCGGGCGAGTCCCTCCAGCGCAACGCGCCCCGCCACATCCCGGCGGAGCTCTGCAGAGAGGCTCCGAGGCGCTCCGGCGGCCGTGGGCATAATTAGCCATTATCATGATTTGCTAACTGGCACACAACTGCATGGCATGCTGCTGGTGCAACTGCTGCTGCTGGACGTCCCTGCCAGAGACAGAGTCCTGCCCCACTCGGAGATTCAGAGGTTTAACTGTCATGCCACAGCCAGTGGGTGTGGGTGTGGGTGTGTGTGTTTGTTTTGGGGGGGGGGCGTAGAAGCATGTTCTGTGCCGAGAGGCTCTCTCCGCTAAAGCGATAAGCGGTTCGACCGAGGCAGATCCGATCAGGAGCCCAGAGGTGCAGTTCAGAGTCGGCTTCATTGGACACGAGACCCACACAAGCAAAGCAACATTTTCTGATGTGGTATGCAAACCGCTGTGAGGCTGACGTCATTCAT
The DNA here is from genome assembly GCF_963854185.1 of Sardina pilchardus. Taxonomy (NCBI): domain Eukaryota; kingdom Metazoa; phylum Chordata; class Actinopteri; order Clupeiformes; family Clupeidae; genus Sardina; species Sardina pilchardus. The sequence continues at coordinate 17,488,978 of NC_085001.1, read as the reverse complement.
GTCCAGATGCAGAAAGTCAGCTGTGGGGTGAAGGAAGGGTGTGTGTGTGTCTGTGTTTCAGAGAGATGGAAAAAGAGAGACTTGGTGTTAAAGAGAAGGGTTAGGGTGCTGGGAGTGTGACGGGGGGGGGGGGTGAGTTGATCTGTTGTGGAAAGAGGAGAGAATAATGACCGACAAAAGAAAAGGTACGAGGACTAGAGGAGCGGTAGATGGGGTCCCTCCGTCTCTCACCCCTGGCTCTGCCCTGGTCAGTTCTGCAGGTGGATTCGACTTCATGTACAACTGCCGCCTGCAGCCGTCTTAAGCTGACTGCATACGTGATTTATTTCTGAGATTCTGACACGTTTTCAACCTGGAGCTGTGCATGACGTAAGGGCCGAAAAGGTATCAGAATCTTTGAAATAATCACGCATGCAGTCAGCATATGACGGCTGCAGGCGGCTACATGAAGTTGTGTCCTCCGAATGTCTGACCGTGATCTGCAGGCAGTAGAGCAGGCCAGACGAGAGCGGCAGCAACACACAGTGTCCCAGACATGTAACCCCACCCACCCCCACCCGCGCACACACACTCACTCCACCCCTAAGCCCCTGTCCCCAAAGAGAGAGCAGAAAGTGTTTTCCAGCTCCTTGCTGAGTGCATACTCGTAGCCCTGTCTTGTCTCATGGCTCTCGCGCTCTCTCTTGCGCTTGCGCTCTCTCTCTCTCTCTCTCTCTCTCTCTCTCTTTCTCTCTTTCTCTCTCGCTCTCTCGCTCTCTCTCCCTCTCATTTCCTACCCCCCCCCTTTTTTTCCCCCTATCTTTCTTTCTCTCTCGGAGTGCATGGGAGAAGATTTAGCATTTTGGAAACAGGAACACACATACTCCTACAGATGACCTGTGGGAGAGCCCCCTCAACACACACACACACACACACACACACACACACACGCGCACATACACACACTCACACACACAACCCTGAACACGACTGGGATTCTTTCTCATGCTCACACTACACATGGCCAGATAAGTGCCTAGCCTTTAATCCTCTGAGCCCTGTGTGTGTGTGTTTGTGTATGTGTGTCTCTGTGTGTCTCTGTGTGTATGGGAGGGAGCACACTCGAGCATAGCGGCCAAAAGGAAATGTGGTGAACAGATTCTCCCAGAATCCCTCGGGAGAGAGTGAGACCATGTAACCAGAAAGCGCTGGTGTGACATCACCGGGGGTAGGCCCTGCTCTGACATTCCATGTCATTTAATGGTGCCTTCCTCCTCCTCCTCCTCCTCTTCCTCCTCCTCCTCGCCTGCTGACCCTCTAATGGACTGGCCAGCCGGCAGGATGCGTTCTCATGGCGCGAGCGCGTCACACGGCTTACCGTGGGCTCGTAGCTGAAAGCGCCCCATTGTGAGCTGCCTCGGTGTCCAGAATCCCCCAGAATCCCCTTCTTCCATGCCCCTTGGCAGATCCCATTGTGACATCATTGGAGCGCAGCGACATCACTTCCACCCTGTGCCTCTGTGCTGGTGTGCTTGTACTGGAGTGTGTGTGTGTGTGTGTGTGTGTGTGTGTGTGTGTGTGTGTGTGTGTGTGTGTGTGTGTGTGTGTGTGTGTGTGTGTGTGTGTGTGTGTGTGTGTGTGTGTGTGTGTGTGTGTGTGTGTGTGTGTGTGTGTGTGTGTGTGTGTGTGTGTGTGTGTGTGTGTGTGTGTGTGTGTGTGTGTGTGTGTGTGTGTGTGTGTGTGTGTGTGTGTGTGTGTGTGTGTAGGTTAGTGTGTCCCACTCGTCACTCCTCTCTGATTGGTTGTCGGCTGATCTGTGTGGAGAAGGAAGAGCAGAAGGCTGTTGGGTGGTCCTCTGCTCTGCTCTCCTTAGCACATCCTCTGCCGCTGCAGATTACCCTCTTCTGTGCTCTGTAGGAGGGGTGAGATGAACTGTGGTGGCGTGTGCATGTGTGTGAGGTTTGAGGGGGGAGTATGTGTGTGTGGATGTCGGCTCTTTCGTGGCACTCTGGGTGCCTCTCAACATGCCTCCTCGATCCTCGATGCTCGATCCTCGAGGGGCGTTCCCACTGATCTATAACTAACACTGGATAGACTATCCCATTGTTTCCCCCCCATAATTTTTTATGTAGATCAGTGAGGATCGAGGCCCGAGCTGCGAGGGAGGACGTATAAACGCTGCATGAGAGGCACCTATAGTGTTGATTGCCAAGTAGAAAGATGGCTGTGTGTGTGTGTGTGTAGTTTCTGAAAGAGTTAAGATTGTAAGCTGTGTGTTTATGTATGAAATGATGGAGGAAGTGTAAGTTATGAAAATCCATGGCATGCCATGCAAAGCAAGCAGTGAGGAACACACACACACACACACACACATCGTACGTACGTACCTACGTACGTACATACATACATACATAGATACTTAGATACCTGTACTGTATATGAGTGCGCGAGAGGGTCCTATTTGGCTGTGTTGCTGTGGAGCTGGACTGTGTTTTGGGGGGAGACTGATAATCTGTAGAGGATGATGTCATGTTGGGGGAGGGGTGGAGGTGGTGAGGACAGGAAGTGTTTCTCAGTGGTTCCAGACCTCCATCAGCCCCTCTACTCCGCACTCCTCTGAGATCAGCACAGACCAGCTCCCCCAGCACTCACCCTCACACAAAACGCCATACGTCTATAGCGATTCATTCAAGACATGAGCTATGATAAGAAACCAGTTGTTTTTTTTTTAAGTTAAGTTATAAATGAATGGTCCCTCTCTTTCTATCAGTCTGTCTCCTTGACATCTTTCCCTCTTCCTGTATTTCTCTCACTCTTCCTTTCTCTCTCTCTCTATCCCTCTCTACCTTGCTTACAGTGTTACAGTGCTTTGTTAACCTGTTTCAGCAATGCTGTTTGGAGGTTTTTAATGCCTCGTGTGTTGGGTGAAATGGTAGGATGGACAACTATATAGACAAATGGATAGATCAATCCATAGTAAAAGCAACACTATGCACTTCCTTGAAGAAACATCTGGACAGGTAGTTGTTTTAGATGCCGACAGTAGAAAGATGCAGTATTTTTGACTGTAGACAGATGAAGCGAAAGAGAGACATTGGGGAGACAAAGAAGACAAAGAAGAACAACAAGACGAAAGAGAAGAGATGCAAAGAGAGAGCGGACAGCTGTCCTCTGCCTGCTAACAGCAGTGGTGTGCTGCGGTCTTCTGAATTTGGATGTGTCGCTTACGTGAGTCACGAGACTGAGTGCTCTGCAGCGCCGCTGCCGCACTGTAGAGCAGAGGTCAACCAGGAACACACACACACACACACACACACACACACCAGTGTAGTCACATCAACTAAGTAACTGACAAGACCTTACACAGGACACACACACACACACACACACACACCAGTGTAGTCACACAAGCTAAGTAACTGACAAGACCTTACACAGGTCGGACACTCACACACACACACACACACACACACACACACACACATATACACAGACTCATAGTAAAAAGGCATAATACTTTATCCTGAGGCCAGACACACACACACACACACACACACACACACACACACACACACACAGGCCAGGCGCATGTGGCTAATGTGTCTTCATATCTGTTTGTTGCTGCCATCAGTATCTCTTTCGCTGTACAGGCTGTGAAAACAGAAAGCAAAGTTCCTGCGGGTCGATAAAGCCCTATCTAGGCATGTCCTCTGCAGGACACAAAGTAATCATCATGAGCAGTGGGAGGAGAACTGTGTGGGTTTGCACACTGTGTGGAAGTACGCTAGTGTCCCTGAGGGGTAAGGGGATGTCATGTTGGGACACTTGGGTTCGAGCGTTTGTGAGGGAAGCTATGCATCGGTTTGTGTGTGTGTGATGGTGAGCTGTTATTCGGTTGATATTCAGCCCTGTGGAGTGAAGAGTTGAAGCAACGATCTGTAGATCTAAGGTCTTCCTCCTCAACCACACATACATAGGTGGATGATACACACACACACACACACACACACACACACATTTGCACTCTGTCTTAGGAACTTGATCTAGTAGCATATGGAAACTCAGAAACCAGCCTGCTTGCTGACTGACCGCAAACAGCTGGTGTGTGTGTGTGTGTCGCCTCCCTCCTTAGACTCATGGATATGTGCTTTGTAAGTACGAATCTATCTAAAGTATGTTCATGTGTCTCTGTGTGCACATGTGCTTCCCATGTATGTGACTGCCTGTCTGTCCATCCAGTTGTGTACAACCCTTTTTAGGGTTCCTTTTGAGTGTTCACAGTCACACATGATTGTATGTGACTGCCCAGTTGGTACATCACCCACCATTAATCCCATAGACAAGCGCTCTCTCTCTCTCTCTCTCTCTCTCTCTCTCTCTCTCTCTCTCTCTCTCTCTCTCTCTCTCTCTCTCTCTCTCTCTCTCTCTCTCTCTCTCTCTCTCTCTCTCTCTCTCTCTCTCTCTCTCTCTCTCTCTCTCTCTCTCTCTCTCTCGTAAGACCAAAGTAGAAAGCAGGATTTTATAGTTAAGAATGGTGTGTGTGTATGACCGGAACAATTGATGGTACTACTGGTTTTAACCCAGAGCAGAAGCAGTTTCGAGTCGTGTGTGTCCGAGAGAGAGAGGGCAGCACTATGTCTCAACACTCCTGGACACTGGGGTGAGCTGAGGCTCAGATGACTGGGTGACTGCATGAGACCTTGAGCTCTGGAGGATGGGCAACTTCCTCTTTGTGTGTGCGTGTGCGTGCACTTGTGTGTTGCATGTTTGCAAGTGGGCATGCATTTACCTGCAGTTTATAGGGGTTGTCTGCCCTTGCTTAATCCTATGTTTGCACTTGCCTGTATGATTAGTGTGAGTTTATGAGGGAAAATGTGTGTGTGTATACTAGTGTTGCTTTCGTCAACGAAAATTATGACTAAATATCGTCGTCAACGAACTTTTTTCACGTGACTATAACGAGACGAGACGCAACGCAAATGCTGGCCATGTGACGATGACTATAATTAAATTTATAAGGCAATATCGTTGACGAATAAAAACGAGACTAAATGTGGTTTACAAAATAAAAACATGCTAACATCTCTCTTCATTTTCGAAGACCAGAAGGACAGGAATGTTATAACATTATTTTGTGTCGTTTAGTCGTGTTATTATTTTGCAGTAGCCTATTTCTGTTTCCTGCGTCTCACTTCAGGGGCGCATCAGGTTGCATGGTCTGATTATCATATCAGAGGACCAGCGTTTCTCGCGTGGGCCTGTTGGTCATATCCGGTGCTTCTGTCACTCATCTGATCATATTTGATCATGTAGCAAAGGAGCGGTAGATGTATAGCCTATCGTTATCGCTAATAGAAGCTAAGAAATATAGGCTACGTTCAGTCCGTTAGATTGGCAACTCTCTCAGTTCAACTTTGCACTAGGCTACTTATCTCACCTCCGCATGTAGATCTAATTCAGATGAAAATGTTAACAGGCAACTGCAGATTTGATTAGTGTGTAGCCTAAGCTTCTGTCCAGCTGATGCTGGCGCTGTCATATAGCCTACAATAATAACATTATTCCACCGATCAGCAACGAAGTTCTAATCATAGACACATTTTTAATGGAACCTTGGCTTAGTAGGCTATCTAATGTTGTGTGCGAAAACTATTGAAAACAATTCCTTACCAACCACACAAGTGCGCGTGTGTCGTTTATTTAAAAGGTAGAAGAACTGACTCAAAGACGGTGCTGTTCATCAACAAAATCAGCATGGAGTTAAAACGTAATTTAAAGGGGCAGCGACCACTCAAGGCATAGGCCTGTAGCCTACCAAAACTGAGTGATGAACGTGAAATGCGTTTTATAGGCTACAAAACACTGCATTAAGATGACAACTGTGTGTAACCACGCTTAGGCTACCTAGTTAATGGTGAAATAGCATCCACATTTACAGCATTCAATAACCTAAGGACAACTTGATCTTAAGTTAAATTGTTCTCTGAAAAGGAACAGCAGGTCTACAGAATATTCCAAATAGTCCTTTCATGGTGACAGGGGGAGTATGTGTAACATACCTGATTCCACTGTCAATGTTCAGTGACTATGTAACCTGTAATATTTGTAATTTTTTAATCCATGAAAATTAACCAAAATGTATCATTTCCTATTAAAGGGATAGTTCAGAATTTTGGACATAGGACCTCATTTCCAGGTTAGCCAGTGTGATATTTATCAGTGGAGACCATTATCTGCACATTTCATCCAGTCCTATAGTTTCAGAGTTCGCTGGTGCTATAGTGCCTGCCACTAAAAACAGTCTTACCCAGTATATGGAGGAACAACCCCTTAAAATAGAATTGCATTAATAAAAAGATGCTAAAATCCAATTTTCATTGACTAAAACAAGACTAAAAGTCATTAGTTTTCGTCAACTAAAACTAGACGAAAATAAGACTAAAATGCTCATACTTTTAGTCGACTAAAACTTGACTAGACTAAAAGAGTATGAACGTGACTAAAACTGATAAAAACTAAAATGACAGCTTGACACAAAGACTAGACTAAAACTAAAACCAAAACAGGCCGCCAAAAACAACACTAGTGTATACTGTAGTTCTATGTGTGCATGTTTTATGATGAACCATGTATGCCAATTTGTAAGGGTTTGTGTGCAGTGTTTATGGTGTGTGTGTGTGTGTTTTCCCTGTTGTTCATGGGGCTTGTTGGTGTTTTCTGGAGTGTTATGTGGTGGCTCTGGATCTCCCTTGAGATCATGCCAGCCCTGCTCACTTCCTGTTCCTATCTGAGAGAAGGAAACCTCTCTAGTGTATCTGACTAGAATCTGTGTCTGTGAGTGCCTAGTGTGTTAAGGTGTGAGTGTGTGTTTGTGTACGTGTGTCTGCGTGTGCTTATCGACTATCTGTTTGTGTTGTGTGTTGTTGCTGTGTACCGTTAGAGCCAGTAGGCCTGTGCCCACGTGGTTGCTTACAGGCCACACCAAACCAGCGGAGTGTGTTTGACCTGATGCGGGGGTGGCAGGGTTCGTTTACTAGTTCAGCATCCATGAGTTTCACTTCCTCCTCTCCAGCTGTGTGTGTGTGTGTGTGTGTGTGTGTGTGTGTGTGTGTGTGTGTGTGTGTGTGTGTGTGTGTGTGTGTGTGTGTGTGTGTGTGTGTGTGTGTGTGTGTGTGTGTGTGTGTGTGTGTGTGTGTGTGTGTGTGTGTGTGTGTACACGTATGGTCTAAGCGCCTTCTGAAGTTCCGAGGTTTCCTCTTTCCGCAGAACCCAGTGGTCGCCGGTAAATCTCCGCGCTGCGGCTAATCAGCTAGAGTGGATGTGAGGAGTCGGGAGAGGAGAGCAATGACTGATGGCCTAGAACACACACACACACACACACTCAAACACACACAAACACACAGAAGAGAGCCATGATTGAGAGTTCATAACACACACACACACACACACACACACACACACCATGTCATTTCACTAAGTTTACAGTAGTCCTCACAAACAGCAGGGATAGTAATGCTTTGTTATTTCTTAGATGTCCTCTCTTTGTTTCTCTCTGTTCTCTCTCTCTCTCTCTCTCTCTCTCTCTCTCTCTCTCTCTCTCTCCTTCCCTGCCTCCCTGGCCGTGTGAGAGAGTGTGGGGCTTGTCGGGCAACAAGTGTTGTATTGTTGCCCCCCTCACTTTTATGCTCACCCGCTCTCTTTCACTCTCTTCCTTCGCTCCTCTCTCTCTCTTTCACTCTTTTTTTCTCTTCGTTCATTCTTTCTCTTCCTCTCACTCTTCTGTTATTCTTTCTTTGACATTCATTGTTGCTTGCTCTCTCTCTGTCTCTATCTGTCTCTCTCTCTCTCTCTCTCTCTCTCTCTCTCTCTCTCTCTCTCTCTCTCTCTGTATTAGTGAGCATTGGCTGGATGATCATTGGGTGCCAGCGTACATTCTTTCACTCAGCCCCCTCTGCCCCACACACACACACACACACACACACACAGACACACACACACACACATCCTGTCGCTTGGTCTTTCTCACACTCACACAAACATATATATATATACACACACACACACACACACACACACACACACACACACACACACACACACACACACACACTTGTGTGCAGTCTTCATAGTTCACACACAAAACACAAAGACAAAGTGCACTTCTCTCTCTCTCTCTTTCTTTCTCTCTCGCCTGCACACACACACACACACAGCTCCCTGGCGGCCCCATCGGTGGCGTTTTGAGAGTGTGCCCCCTGACCCCTCTGCAGTGGAGTGACTGGGCAGTGCCAGCAGCAGCAGGAGGAACCCAGAGGGGCCCCAAGGGGCTCTGCTACACACACACACACACACACACACACACACACACACACACACACACACACACACACACACCAGTGTGGTCACACCAACTAAGTAACTGACAAGACCTTAAACAGGACACACACACACACACACACACACACCACAACTGACTACTCTCAGAAAACAGCCCCAACAACAACGACTACACTAAGCCCCAGAAACACACCTCCAACCTAAAAACCCATGACAAAAAAAGTCACTTCACTAAAACTCCCCATTGACCACCACCACCAGCACCGCTCAGCTTAAAGCCAACGAGCACTACTGCAAAACTGTGACCGATAATGGCATTTCACCAAAAAGAGGAAGGCAGTGAGAATATGCCGGGGAGAGTACAGGGTTAATCCAGAACCTACTGAGGAAAGTCCGCACCCAAAGCTTTCTGGTCATGATGTCTGTTCTGATGAAAAACACTCATGAAGGAGAAATATTTGTGTGCATACCTAATGTATATTTAACATATAATTTAAGATTTTGGCTGGTACATTTTTGTGTTTACCCATCATGGGCAGACAAGCAAAAAAAGTAAATGTTATATACCCTACATACATTCCTCATGTATTACCTTACACCACCAAGAAGAAAACCAAAATCCCTAGGCAACCACCCTAGCAACAACAGTACTACAACTACACCTGAATCGCCAACACTCATGGCTACGTGTGTGTGTGTGTGTGTGTGTGTGTGGGTGTGTGGGAGATAGAAATTAAACCGTTTAAACTACCTACATTGAGAGCTAAGAAGCGAACACCATTCTCATCATTCTCTCTGTGTATGTGTATTATAGTCCTGTGCCTTTGCTAAATAAGGTCTACCTTTCCAGAATCTGCCTCCATTTCTTCTGCGGCTGCTAAACACAGGCAGTGACTGGGCAAAGAGTTTCTTCTTCCAGAACGTTCTGTTCCTACAATCTTAGTGCTGCTCTCAGTCCAGTGCACAGTCTGTCTGATTTTATGTCCATTTACTGGTCTGGGAGCAAGCTGTTAAATCTATGAGATGATAGTCGTTGTGGTCAAGTCAGTTGGAACTTTTGGACGGCAGGTTCTGTGCCGTTTGAGTCGCCCTGCTTGCCTTAGGAAAGAGGCACTGGATGCTCACATGGGCCTGTGAGAACCTCATGTTGGTGACGGGTCACACTTTCAATTGCGAGGTGAAGTAATGGCAGTGGGGCTGCTGACTCAATACAGACTCACCAGGGAGAGTCTGTGTTTATGTTTATGTGTTTGTGTTTACCCCTGCATTTATTAGCTAGCATCTGCTAGCTCCATTTCACACAGTAAGCAGTAAGAAGGCCTGCAGTGTGATCTGACATAAGAGCTCTTTGTGTGCTTGACTCCTCCTGACAGACTTTATACGTATGACACGCTGTTTTTATTCCTTGGCTCATCTTTTTAATTGATTTCCTAAAACAGGGTAGGGGTTGGCACATGCTGTGTGTTTTATTTGTATTTATTCATTTAATGAAGCGTGTAGTATCAATGTACTAATGTGTGTGTGTGTGTGTGTTTTCGTTTTCCAGGTGGGTTCTCTGTGGTCTTTCTGGCGCGCACACACAGTGGCGTCCGCTGTGCCCTGAAGAGGATGTACGTCAACAACGTGCCCGACCTCAACATCTTCAAGCGCGAGATCACAATCATGGTGAGCTGCTCCCTCCTTTCTCTCTCTTGCACACACACACATACACACACACACACACACACAGAGGAAGTTCCACACACTCTTTTTCTCTTCTCTCTTACCCTCCTTCCCTATCTTGCTTCTTTACTCCCACGTGCACTCTCTCTCACACACACACACACACACACACACACACACACTTATATGCACTTTTTTTTGTTATCTTTCTCTCTCATTTGTGTAAACCAGCCACAATTCTTAGCATAGCCTACATATCTCTTGTCCCTGAAAAAAGCCAGTAAATATGGGTGGTATGGACGTGCGTGCGTGCGCGTGCGCGTGAGTGCGTGCGGGGTAGATGTGGTTGACCTTGGGCCTGCCATGTTTCATATGGATTATGAAATGGTGTGTGTAGATAACTATTGTTTTTTTTCTTTGTGTGTGTGTGTGCTTTTTTGTTTGTGTTTATGCAGAAAGAGCTGTCTGGACACAAGAACATTGTGAGCTATCTGGATTCGGCCATCAACGGAGTGGGAGACAGTGTATGGGAAGTCCTCATCCTCATGGAGTTCTGCAAAGGTGTGTGTGTGTGTGTGTGTGTGTGTGTGTGTGTGTGTGTGTGTGCGTGTGTGTGGGCAACTATCACAGATGCCTCTGGAGGAGGGGATAGCGAGAGAGGGATATGGAGAGAGGGGGGAGCAGTTTATGACTGATACAGCCTTTTTTGGAATGCTTCAGTGTTTGTGTGTGTGTGCATTTACGCCTACTTGCACATTCTGCTTGCCAAGCAGTTTACAGTCAACATGCCACTTTCTAGACATTAACACAGCAGACTGTGATGGTAGTTCTGGGTCTAATGGCCAAAGTGTGTGTGTGTGTGTGTGAGTGTCTTTGCTGTCCTGTGAAATCACTGCTGTTGTTCTGACCTTGTTGTGATCACGCATGTGCTCATGCTGTAACTTACCGTTTTATCACCATGTTCTGCTTTTTTCCCCTGATCTTGTGGTGACCTTCTGGTATTGTGTGTGTTCTGTTACCATGCTGTGACTTTGCTCTGACGTTATTGTGACCAATATGGGCCTGTTTTCCCACGCATGGGTTAAGCCTAAACTAAAATCTTTTTTTCAGTGGATTCCATTTAAGTTTCTCTTTCAGTTTAAGATGAGGCTTAATCAGTACATACTGGAATCCACCCCTATATGACAAGACATAGCTTTGTGTTGCGTTGTGACACAACGTTACCATGGCATTGATTTTTGACTGACATACTGATACTGTTGCGTTGCCATGGCGTCTGTGTGCGGTTGTCCTTGCAGCGGGTCAGGTGGTCAAGCAGATGAACGAGCGACTGCACGTGGGCTTCACGGAGGCCGAGGTGCTGCACATCTTCTGTGACACGTGCGAGGCCGTCGCCCGCCTGCATCAGTGCAAGACGCCCGTCATCCACCGCGACCTCAAGGTGCCCGAGCCGAGCCCTCACTCTCACACCCTAAGGGTGACCTCATCACACACTACACTACACTACACTACACTACACTACACTACACTACACTACACTACACTACACTACACTACTACGCTACGCTACACTACACTACACTACACTAACTACACTCATCCTGGTTGGGAGGCACTCTTTGCTCTCTCACTCTCACACACTCACACGCACTCAAGCAGGTACACATGCATGTCCACACGCTCATGGAGTACATCCAGATCTGAGAGGCCTTTTGCACTCTTCCTTTTGTACACACACTCACAGAGAACAAGCCTTCAACATATGGATCGTATGATCTCTTACACACACACACACTAACACACACACAGAATTGTTCAGTCGCTTCCCCTTCCCATCTGTGTAGGTTACACAGATGTAGGTTACCCCTACCCCTGCAGTAGAGTTGCATCAGACCAGACGTAGCCCAGAGCTTTCCCCCAAAATGTGTGTGTGTTTCTCCAGGCTTTTCAGACTCTCTAACTTTCTCTTAGTCTCTCTCACACACACACGCACGCACACACGCACGCACACACACACACAAGCACATCCACCAGACCGTTAAGTGTTGAGAGGGAGAAGGCGGAGAACAGTGCGACAGCTGGGATCTTTGTCATTCCTTCTCTCCCCACGCCTTCTGTTTCCCCTCTCTCTTTCCCCCTAACTCAAATGTCTATTTATGTGTGTCTGGCTGGCTGGTGATTGGCTTTCTGTCTCCATTATCACTTGATTCTCTCCCTCTTTCCGACTCCGTCTGCATTTTTACGCTGTTTTTCCCCCCGTAACTATTACGCTATCGCTGCATGCCTGCCGTTTTTAAACAGACTGAGGCAGAATAAGGGGTCCCCCCCCTTAATTATTCCGCCATTGAGGGTAGTCAACAAAGATAGAACTATGCTTGAATAAATGGTTCCAGGTGGAACGGGGGGAACCTGGGTGGGCGTTCTGATGATTTTATTGGAGTTTTAAAAACACAAGAAAACAGCTGATCAGAGGGATGTGGCCACAGCTTCAGCTGTTCTAGATCTGCTCGGTCAAAGGTTGCTCTTGCACACATGGCTGCCGGATGTCTGCCTTTTTTATTTTGTTGTGGTTTTCAGCACCAGCAGCACTTGTACAGGTGTTGGCACTAGGTTGACCCACATCTGACAACAGCAGCAGCTTCAGCGGATGTATCCAGTTGTCTAACTCTGGGGTAGATGGCAAAATAAACGTACCTTTCCCACAAATGAGTTCCGAGTTCCGTCTTCTGTGTTCCGTGGAAGTTTTTAGGTGGAGGTGTTTTTAATAATCGCACTCTGCAGTGCAGTCATCCCTCATTTAGTGCGTAAAGGTTGTCCTTAGCATACTGCGTTCTGGTATGAAACTAATCTCACGGTTGTCGGGTGTTATCTCACACGCTATCTCACTTTTCTATCTCTGAAGGATGATGCAGCATTCTGAGAAATTGAGGAGATGTAGGGAGTAAACACGATCTTGTTTTGTTTCCTGTCCTGTGCAATTGTCTGTGTGCCAGGTTGAGAACATCCTGCTGAATGATCATGGCAACTACGTGCTGTGTGACTTTGGCAGCTCCACACACAAAGTTTTGCTGCCGCAGAAGGACGGGGTGACTGCAGTGGAGGACGAGATCAAGAGGTGAGACTCCTCCTGTTTGCTGTCCCTTTCCACATCCCTCCATTTCACCTGTCCTTCAAAGGTATTCCTCAAAGCTCCGATTCCTCCTAGCTCTGTAAGTTGGGGGGAAAAAGTATTTTGGACCTATTTATACCCTATTCCAGCAACAATAAACAAACACATGCTTGTTGCGTCATGTTCGTGGAAAAACGCAGTTGACATCGGTATGCTATTAACACTTCACTTTTGGATTTGAAATGTTTATTGCATGTTTGTCATTTACGAGTCCGTAGTCTTGTTTAGATGCTTTTAAGGCGGCTACAGTGACGCCATTAGCTATATTTCTAAACAACCAGTGCACACGCCGACCCAGCACCATGTCAGCATGGACAGAATCCAAATCCCAGTGCCGAGGCCTTTTTCCATCACCTCAATTGCTCTCCACCGCGTTCCCATCTCCACCGCGATCCCATCGAGGATCTCTCGCGCACCCCATAATAGCCAGCTGCTCACTCTCTCCCCCACTGGCCGAGCCAAGGCGGCGTAAACCCAGTCCGCCGTTAATCCCCGTTGATCAAACTGAGCCGCAGAGATCCACTCTTCACACTCCCCTTACTGGCTGATGCGCCGCTTGACTCCTGTTGTGCAACGGTCCAAGTAGGTTAAGCAGGCTGACCCTAGACCCACAAGTGTGTATGTTGGTTAATTAATGTGTGTGTGTGTTCGTGTGTGTGTGTTTGTGAGTCTGTTAATTGATGTTGGAGGGATTTTGTGTCGGGTGTGTGAGTGCATTTACTTAATTGTATGCCTGTGTGTGTCTGTCTCCTTAACATACAAAAACAAGCACACTTCAGTGCACACATTTGTTTTCAGATGTACATAGTCATGCGCATGTGATTTGGGAAACTGCTTCTGGCCTGTGCCAATTACTGTGTGTATGTGTATGTGTATGTGTGTGTGTGTGTGTGTGTGTCTGTGGAGAGTTAGTCACCATTAGTCAGCACCCATGTCTCAACACTGAACTGCAGACTCAGTAACATGTTTTGCAGCTGTACTCAACGGCTGGGATTGCATAATTCCCTCACCCGAACACACACACACACACACACACACACACACACAGAGAAAGAGCGAGCAGGGACGCTGTAGAAGGCCTTTGAACCTGTGTGTCTTGCATGTCTGGCCTTTGCTTTCTCACTTTGATGGGCCATGATCGCTCCCAGTCCTGTTCTTCATTCCTTTTACGACCTTTTAAAATGCCCTTTAAGTAAAGTTATCTTTTTCCTTCTCTCTTTCTCTTTCTTTCTTTCTTTCTTTTTCTCTCTATCTCTCCCACTCTCTTTTGTTTCCCTCTCTGTCCCAGGTACACAACGCTGTCATATCGAGCCCCAGAGATGGTTAACCTGTATGCTGGGAAACCTATCACCACTAAGGCTGATATATGGGTAAGCTGTGTGTGTGTGTGTGTGTGTGTGTGTGTCTGTGTGTGTGTGTGTGTGTGTGTGTGTGTGTGTGTGTGTGTGTGTGTGTGTGTGTGTGTGTGTGTGTGTGTGTGTGTGTGTGTGTGTGTGTGTGTGTGTGTGTGTGTGTGTGTGTGTGTGTGTGTGTGTGTGTGTGTGTGTGTGTGTGTGCAATTGTTAACCCTATGAGCCCTAAGCTGTTTTAAGGGCATTTTCACTACCTCTAGTTAGAAGCATTTATCCTGGTCATTGTAAGTGCTATTCACACATGCTACATATTGTTTTTTTCAGCACAGTCTAGGCTATCCAGATCTGCCACAATATCATGTATAAATACTTGCATTGATTTGATTTAGATTTTTAAATAATACAAATGTGAAAAGCGTACTATACAAATTCTTACATTTTGACGTGTATCTCACCACAGCAAGCTCACATCTCGATGAAACTTACATGGTTGTGTAGGCCTGACTGTCCTGAAAATGGCAATATAAGAACCATGGTGGAGGTATACTTTGGGGCTGAGCAATTTACAGAAATATGTGGTGTGTGCCTTCCAGAAATAAATGACAATTTTTATTTAGTGATGAAAAAATGACTTTTTGGCACTTTTTGCACTCCATATTTGTGACACTAGCTGATCTGACATGACTTGTTTGCGGTAGCACACATGACGTGCACAGATGATGATTCTCTATAATATTTGTTTTACTGCATTGCAATGAACAAAGTAAAGGCAAAAAGTTTTTATTTGTCAAACAAATTTGGATGCAATATGAGTCTTGAATTGGATACCATACAGGAGTTTGCTAGGATCTCAAAACCGTGTTATGAACGTGACTTGCCATAGAGAAACACATGATAACATTGGATTATGAACATGCTATTATGCCACAGAAAAACACGAGGTAAGTGGAGCTAAATGAAGTTATTATTTTGCTGTCACTTCGTCTGTTTTATGGCCTAGAAGGTTGTATTTGGTATCTGTGGATAGCTCTAGCTCTCCTCTTTCATCTGCCATGCGTGCCATATCTTTTTGATCGCGATTTCACGAGGAAATCAAACGAGAATCAAGGTAGCCAAAGTTATATGACATTATTATTTGTTTGTAACTTCGACTGATTTTATAATACGAAATGATCGATGTATTTGGTATCAATGCAAAGCTCTGCTTTTCCTCTTTCATTTGATATGCGTGTCATGTCTGTGCGATGCGTGGTCAGCGAGTAATTCAAGCGAGAGCTCTGGATGCGCCGGTGAACGCAGAGCAATATAGACTGTAAATATGATATACTTTGATTTAACTTCATGATTTTATTTTATTTTCATACTTGATCGTACAGACAAGTGTCTAGTATCGTTGGAAAGCCCCGGTTCTGCTCTTTCCTGCAATATAAGTCTCATCTCGCTGTGCCTAATAATAGCGGAGCAATGTAACAAAGAAAATGTGTGCGTTTTTTGACGCACTTTGCGTCCGTCGGGCTCATAGGGTTAAGTTAATGTGTGAGTGTATCCTTGTGCTTGTTTCTGTGTTGTGGGCATGACCTTGTTTGTGTGTGTGTGTGTGCGCGTGCATGCGTGCGTGCGTATGTCCTTGTTTGAGTGTTTGGGTCTGTCTGTGTGTGTGTGTGTCTGTCTGTACTGTATGTGTTTGTGTGTCTGCACTTCCGTGTGTGTGTTTGTGTGTCCACAGTTATGCTGCCGAGCCGGTTTAAGCTTGCTCGGGCGGTGGTGGTAATGGTGGTGGTGGTGGTGTGCAGACAGAACTGGTTTATGGGTAAACGGTGCAAGAGAACACGAGGTAGATATGGAGCTCACACTCCACTCGCTTTCGCCACCTCCGCCCACAGTCTCGTGGAACAGGAGGGGAGCTCGCCACTCCTGCAGAGACCTCCCTGTTGCCTCAGGGCAGCGGGTAGATGGTGCTGGAAAGCCACTGTCCACACCCAAAAAGCCTCACTGTCACACTGCCATGGGTGGACTGACTCCCACAACCCAGCATAGAGAACGAAGCGAGTAGCACTGAAGGGGTCCTAGCGGTCAAGATGGCTGCTTAAGAACTTTGCTTAAAGTAGAGTATCTTTCAGTAGTTCTCACAGAACAGTACATGGTTTAGGCAGGACAGAAAGTGTTCAACCCCAGACACCACAACTGTAATGACATTCTCTCACTGTATAGACCGAACTCAAAAACACGAGTTACATGGCAAACTTCTTGTGACTTATCCCCCCTGTGCACAATGCAAACACTTATGTTGTGGAGGTGAAGCATTAACAACAGGCAAACACTTCATATACTGACAAGGTGGTGTTTCACGATTCTCGCAAGATTTGTCGAGCCGCCGGTTCGTGGAAGCTGGTGTCCTCTGTAGCAACTCGCTAAGTCTATGCTGTACTGCTATGTCAGTTCGTTTACCGACAAATTCGCCTCATAAAAGTGAAAATGTTGCATAATGTCCCTTTGAAGTTCTTGTAGCGGAACTTAACTAGGTTTTTGCCTTGTGGCTGCTCGGCTCGTTCCTGTCCCTGCTGAACGGCACCGAGGTGTTTTAAGCACGATGATGCGGCTCGCCTTGTGTCTTAAGGGTCCTCAGACGAGGGGCTCCGCAACGGGTGCACTACTTTCAGCCGTTTGCCAAGCATCCATTAGGGACGCGGCCTGTGGCATCTGCACTGACGCTGCGCCATTATCACACACACACACTCACACTCACACACTAACACTCACACACTAACACTCACACACTAACACACACACACTCTAACACTCACACACACACTCTAACACTCAGGCACAGGCACAAACTTAGCGCTCAAACAAAGCAATGCACCATAGAAGCAGAGAAGCTCTGAGATGGAGAATGGGAAGGAAAAACTCACCTCCTGCATTGCCCTTGGCTTTAAAGGCAGGAATTGGGTCTCTGCAACACACACACACACACACACACATTTTCTCCCTGATGTTTGGGTGTGCTAGCCTGTCTGCTTTGATGCCCCCAGGCAAACAATGCCCCAAGCAACTGGTGCTCTTTAGCACCTTGAAACTCTTCTCCTTAGTGTGTGTGTGTGTGTGTGTGTTTCTGGTGTTCAGTGTTATTTTCTGCCTTTGAGTTGATGTGGAATGTCCCAGAGTTTCAGTATGACTGTTTTTCTGCTTATTTTCTGCTGCTGTTCTTTGTGTGTCTGTGTGTGTGTGTGTGTATGCGCGACTTGTGTGTACAGTATGTGTGCACACTGTTCATGTCGATGGTTGTACACTCGCTGCCAGTGCCACTGGAGCTTCTGCAGTGGAAACAGCTGCTGATAGATTTAACAGACGGAGGAGGAAGCCAGCCGCCCTCCTCCATCCCAGCGCTACAGATAAGGAGTGTGTGTGTGTGTGTGTGTGTGTGTGTGTGTGTGTGTGTGTGAGAGAGAGAGAGTGAGTGTGACTGAATGAGTGAGTGTGCGCGTGCATATGCTTTTAGTGGTTTTCCATACCCATAGGTGCCAGTACAACACGGCAATATCTGTCAGTGTGACCGTGTTCTATTCCCAGTAAATGAATTATGACACACTTACGGCCAGTTTCCTGGATTTGGAGCCTGGTCTTGGACTAGAAGAGAACTCCAGTGGAGATTTAATAACCCCCCAAAAAATAAAGCTTTTTTAAAATCAAGGACCAGGCTTAATCCATGTACGGGAAACTGACCCTGACCCAAGCCTATATGAACTGTACTAAGCTCACTTTTATCTTGTTAGACCCTGTGGGTCCTTTTGTTTTTGCATGTAGTTATTTAGGCATAACCACTGTGAATAGTAATGTCATTGTTTTGCATGTTGTTTTTTTGTGTGTGTGTGTCTGCCCGCAGGCGCTCGGATGCTTGTTGTACAAGCTGTGTTTCTTCACGCTTCCATTTGGGGAGAGTCAAGTTGCCATATGTGACGGAACCTTCTCTGTTCCCGATAGTTCCAAATACTCCTTAAAATTGCACTGTTTGATCCGTGAGTACAGACATGGTTCTCCTGTGCCTCTCCTACAGTCTCACCCACCTCACACAAGAGATGGTTCACACTCTGTTATTTTGTGAATGATGATTCATGACTTCTTTTATGGTCTTATGAATGTTCAGGCCTGTATGTGCTGTGTTTAGTATGGCGACAGCTCCCTCTGCTGGCGACATGGTCAAATTGCAGCATTTCTATTACAACGTGTTACGTAATGCGTTCGACAGCTGCTCTAGTACTCTGCTTTTGGAAAAGGGTTTCTGACCCAGTTTAAATGGCTGGCCTACTTAAGGCCAGGCAAGCGCACTGTGTCCCTGTTCATCATTGTTAAACAGGATCAGGGAGCTAAGTGACCATGTGTGAGCGAGAGAGGGCGGGGGGGGGGATCTCTGTTGACCATCACTCTATTATAATCTTATTTAATTAGACCGAGAGTGCAGACCTTACTTTGTGTGAGGAAAGCGTAATGGATAGTACAATGGATTGTGCTTTATCATGGATTTACAGTTTTGTTTTCTATTCTATCAGTAGCATTAAATAACTGTGTGTGTGTGTGTGTGTTTACCAGGATATATGCTCGAGCCTGACCAGGAGAAGAGGCCAGACATCTATCAGGTCTCCTACTTTGCCTTCAAGCTGGCAGGGAAGGACTGTCCCGTGCCAAATCTCTTTGTGAGTCCACAGACACACACACAGACGCACTGTATAAAAGCTTGAGTACCAAGTTCAGTCAGGTTTGGCAGAGGAGTCCACAAACAGTATGGAGACATCCAGTACAGCACAGTTTACCTCACATCCTGTATGTGTACTGTCAGCCACAGGACTGTCAGTGCTCCGCAGCAAGGATGCTGACCTCAGAATAACACGCTGACACACTCACTGGTAGAGGAGCCTGTGTGTGCTTGTGGTAGAAGGACATGATGAGTAACTCAGGGGTAGATTATTACTGGACACATGCATGTTTCATCTACCCTGTTTGGGAATAATCACATGTGCAATGAGCGGTACTTTGTGATGTTGCTACTTGTATTTTCAACTGTGTTATTTAGGGACAGGTAATGTACTATAAAAACATGTATGCTTGTTTGAATATGTCTCTCTCTCTGTGTGTGTGTGTGTGTGTGTGCGCAGAGCTCGCCCCTCCCCACCTCTCTCCCAGAGCCCCTGACTGCCAGTGAGATCGCAGCCAAGAAGAACATGACGAAAGCCAGGTAACACTGACACCCCCAGACACACACACACACACACACACACGCAAGCACTCACTCAAAACTGTTTCCAACATCCTTGTCATGTAAATGCAAAAAATAAAGGAATCTTAGGCTTTGTCAAGTTACCGTTGTTAAGAGACATATTACAAGATACATAATCAGCTTGTTTCTATCACCTGACATACTGTAGTAGGAAAGTCAGATTTTAATCCCGTGCATTTCAGTCATGCGCAATTATATGCTGGTTATGGATTTGGACCATAAAGCCCAAAGAGTAAACAAAGGGAACCTTTAGAAGGGGGCCAGTCGGAGTCCAACGTTCACCTGGGCCAGATCATTTCTACTGTAGAACCTGCTGCAGTGTAGGCCTAGCATGGGATCTGTGTGCTGTGTAATAACCACGTTATAACAACCTGTCTTATCTTCTGTGATTCTTCTGTGTTTTAATAGGGGCCTGCTCTGTCCCTTTGTTACATTGCAGGTAATTACAGTTTGTGTGATTCAATAAAGAGACTATTTTCTGCCCCCCCCCCCCCCCCCCCCCCCCTCCAGGATCACGGACGCCGTGGGCCCCACGGAGACGTCCATCGCCCCGAGGCAGCGGCCCAAGGCGGCCTCCAGCGGCGTGCTGCCCCTGCACAACTCCTCCGCCACCCCCGTCAAGATGGGCGTCCCCGCCGCCCCCATCAGCAACGGCCAGAAAGGTACGCAGGTCGGGCGGGCCTGGACACGCAAGTGACCCCTGACCCTTGACACTGTTGGGGTGCCTTTAGGAGAGAGGCTGTTTAATATGGGGGGAAATGGACGCTTTGGGGTTTATAATTTATGTGTGTGTGTGTGTGTTTTGTAACAAAGGTGTGTTTACTGTATGTTGGTTTTTAACTGTGTGTACAGTATGTGTGTGGGTGGGTGTATTTGGTGCATGTATGTGGCGATTGTTTTTGTTGTAATGAAGATGTGTGTGTATGTATGTGTTTATGTTGGTTTATAACGTGTGTGTGTGTGTGTGTGTGTGTGTGTGTGTCCAGCCGCCGGTAACGGTCAGCCCTCGGTGGCGCTCCCGGGCAGCAGCAGCACGGCTCAGCCCAACCGCGTCCTTCAGCAGCTCCAGCCGGGAGACCTGCGCCTGCAGCAGCAGCTCCACACACACCCCCAAACACACCCGCACACACAGCAGACACACACACACACGCACCACCTGCCCCAGCACACACAGCAGCACACACACCTTGCCCAGCACACACACATCCAGCAGCAGCAGCAGCAGCATGGTATCCACCCGCAGCAGCAACAGCAGCAGCAACAGCAGCAGTCACCCACACCTCAACAGCTCCAATACCTCCAGGTATCATCATCCTCCTCCTCTTCCTTCTCCTCCTCCTCCTCCTCCTCCTCCCTCCTCCTCCTCCTCCTCCTGTTTTTCGTCACCACAAATTCTGGAACTTTTATCACATGTGGATAAAACAAATCTTTTGAAAATATATTTTCATCATTTTGATCCCTAATTTCTATTTGTCCGTGTCACATGATGCCACTGCAGCTGTGCCCCACCCTCGTGCCGACCGATTCCTTCCCACGGTCGCTGCCCACAGCGTTCATCTCCTACGGGCATGGCTATGCTGCACGAGTACAGCAAAGGGAAAAGACACGACTCGAGCAAATCAGTGCAGTACATCTGGGATATTACGTGCTGTTGGCTGTAATAGAATTACTTATTTGCGGTGATCAAATAAATACTTTAGTCGCCTGGTGCCATATTTTTGCGTTCTTTACCCATCTAGCTACAACGTATCCTACTGGTGGTACCCTAAGCATTGAAGCAGCTATTCCCACTGTAGCCTGTGGGGAAGGATTTTGTGAATAAAATAGCCTAGGCTGTAGATGACAAGAGAGTTAGCTGTGGCAGGGGAGGGCCAGACATTAAGAGACAAAATTAAGTTGAGGGTAAGAAATACACTCATTCCCTCTCATTCAAACACATTGTGGTCACTTCCACAATATTTGAGATTGGTCAGAAATATGGCTGCGTTCTCCTGAAAGTGACGTAGCTGGCATCTGTGAATTGTTTTTATACGGTTTGTATGAGGGGAGAGTTCGGAACTATCTATCTGTCTCCACGGTCAATGGAGAAGGCACTGAGTGGCAGAATTTTGTCAGCAGAGGGCGCTGTGTCACTGTGTGTGTTAGGGCACTAGTGTGTGTGTCTGCACTCATGAATGCAGGCTTCCATTCACACGCATACAGCTCTGTCATGTGCATTGCACTATGCAACAACACCGTTCAGTATCTGCCACTGGAGTGTGTTTGCATGGAGGGCTAGATTGACACTGACATTAAAATGTACCCTGTCTCTCTCCTTTATCCTCTCTCTCTCTCTCTCTCTCTCTCTCTCCTCTACCCCCATCTCCCTCTCTTCCTGCTCTCTGCTTTGCTCTCTGCTTTTCTCCCTGTTTTTCCACACATCTCCACCCCCCCCATTCAATGTATCTCAACCCCCGTCTCTGTTTCATTCTTTCATTTGCTTTCTCTATTTTTCGTCTCTCTCTTTCTCCCTCTATCCTTCTCTCTTTCTCTCTCTCCCTCTATCTCTCTGTAGTACCAGCAGGCCTTGCAGCAGCACATGCTCCAGCAGCAGATGATGATGCAGCCAGCAGCAGTGTATCAGCAGCAGGCTCAGGCTCACTACGCAGCCCTGGTGAGCACACACACACACACACACACACACACACACACACACACACACACACACACACACACACACACACACACACACACACACACACACACACACACATTATTTATTTAGAAGACACTCTAATTCCAAGTGACTTACAACAATGAGAAATAACA
This sequence comes from Sardina pilchardus, assembly GCF_963854185.1. Lineage (NCBI taxonomy): Eukaryota > Metazoa > Chordata > Actinopteri > Clupeiformes > Clupeidae > Sardina > Sardina pilchardus. The sequence goes on along the minus strand of NC_085001.1, from coordinate 17,466,399 downwards.
TTCAAGCTTCATTTCAGATGAGACCTTAGACCTACCAGTGCTCGAAGTGGGCCGGTATGTCAACATTTTACTCTTGAGCATGCATGCACTTTTTCCTGCATACTGGCCATTCTCTCCAGTTGCCGGTTCTCTTCATGATCCTCTACAAATCCGGTTCCGTGTGTGCTCGGGGACTAAATAATTAAGCTACATTATCACTGCTACTGGACTACTGTTTCAGTGAATTTAAATGTGTGTAATCGGTCGCGTATGTAACTCTGCTCGGCTTATACTTTCACTATATACTTATTTAAATTCCCGCCATTTAAATGAGAAAAGCATTTTAACATGACTTACGATGGACCTCACCTCACACCTAGGGAGAGGGAGGTCCACTCCAGCACTGGTGTAAGTAACAAAACCTATTGCGTGTTAAGGGGAGACACATCAAATTGAATTGAGCTTTTGGGAACACACTGGATAAACTCAAGGAACGTTCGACTAGGCTACTTGCCGTTGGTCCATGACCTGGCAGTGTGTGTGTGCATCCGTGGCAAGCCGCTTTGACGTGGCTGAACATCAGATATGGCTAGCCATCTGCAATTAGAATTATGCCTAGAAGCAATGGAACTACAGATTGACACAATGAAAATCTAGTTAAATATCATGTAAAGAAAAGCAATTTCACGTCTTCAACCATTGGTTTGGCAATTTAGTTCTCGGAGTACACCAGAATGCTTTATTTACATGTCAAAATCCCCAAATTTTCTTCTGGGGGGATGCCCCTAGACTCTCCTACAAGAGGTTACTTTGCAAATATTTTCAGAACCCTTCTCTGTTTGCAGGTGTCTTAGAAGTGTTAGAACACACACACACACACACACACACAGACACATGCACACCACACACACACACACACACACACACATACACACACACTACCTACTGTACATGCAACCTACTCTAAGTGAAAGTGCTTGTGAGTGCTCCTCCAAACAGCCCTTTCTCTTTGCCACACTAAGCGTTTCTTGGTTGGAAGCCCTGGAGCCCTAATGGAGGATTGGCCTCACACTCACACTCACACTCACACTCTCGCTCGTGTGCCTTTGCCAAGAGCCTGGCGACGTAGAAGCCCAGACTGAGCCGCCAGGTCCTGTCGCTCTGGAAGCTGCTCTGAAACCTTTGTGCATGCTCTTCCTCTCACCGTTCCTCTTTCACCACTTCTCTCTCCCTCCCTCTTTCTTCATCGCATCTCTCTTTCACTCACTCTCTCGTTTCCTCACTCTCTTTCTGTGTTTTGCCATGTCGCCCTCTTACACTCTCCCTCATCTCTCTCTCTCTCTCACTCTCTCTCTCCGTCTCCATTTCCTCCTGTCTCTCCCTCATTCTCCTCTCTCTGGACCACTTTCTGTACAATCTCTTTCTCTCTTTTCTCTCTCTCTCTCTCTCTCTCTCTCTCTCTCTAAAAGTGAGAGGGAGGCTAGATACACTCTGCGCTGTGGCAGGCGCTGTTTTTAGCTTGTTTTCCAGCGAATGGCGACCATCTGTTTCATGGCGAGGCAATCTGCTGCGGGCGGGCTGGGCCCCTAGGGGATCGGCGTGGAGGTGGGGTGTGTGTGGGGGGGGGGGGGTTTGGAGGGTGTGTGGGGGTGGAGGGTGAAATCGAGCGACTCTGTGTTAAATTGCGACATATGAAGCAATTACTGCGACGCCGAGGGTTCCGGAGGGGCCAGCTCGCCACCGTGACTCCTCCGCCGTTTTCCCCTCCCGGTCGCCGTCGGGGTTTCCGAACGACGGTCCCGATCCAGGGATGGGCGCTGACCCACCTCAACCGACCGGCGGAGGAGTAAAGCGGCCAGAGAAACAGGAAGTGGGCACCTCTACGCCTCCGAGAAGTTAACAAGCTGCTAAGCTGCCAAAGTGGTTGCAGTCAGTGCGCTGACTTGTTCCCGTAACTTTCCGTCCATTAAGAGCAGACATGTGAAGCTTCCTCCGCATCTCTAATTATTCAACCGTATGGATTGCTGTAAAGCCAAGTCATTAAGATAACTTGGATGTAGTTGAAAGCCATTTGGCAGCCAGAATACTTCCGCCTGCCATTTTTTTTTTACTGTTGAATTCAGAGTTACGTTTAGCATTCATCGCTCTATGTTTTCCCCATAGTAAGTGCTGCAAACTGCAATAGGTCTTGCACGTACGTTTGACCTTTTCTGTCGATGGATTAGCCATAGCATGTGCAGCTATCCTCCCCACCTTATTTGTGGGTATGCTATCATTAGCATATTGACCTAATGGCCTAATCCACACGGGATGTGTTGACGTGGTAGAGGTTATCCCTTTAGCATGTGTTGCTAACGACGGTCCTACTCCATTGCCCTCAATGAACAGATGCAGCAGTATCAACAGGCCTTTGCCCAGCATCAACAACAACAACAACAACAACAACAGCAACAGCATCAACAACAACAGCAGCATCAGCATCAGCAGCATCATCAACAGCTGCCCTATCTCGCCACCTCTCCGCTGGAGTTCCAGACGCCCCTGGGCTCCTATCACCCTGCCACGCCCTCTGCCTCCACCCACACCGCTCTCTCACCTGTGGAGCCTCCATACACTAACCCCAGGTAACACTGTCACCTTGTAACCTCCGCCCACTCATGCACCTGCCCCACACACCCACATCACCTGTGCTGTTCATTCATAATAAGTAAGTAATAAGCACATTAATGAGCTAGCTGTTCCACTGTCATGTCTATGTATCTTCTTGTTACGTGCCTTCCAATCCAACCCACACACAGTCATTCATACTCACTGTGTCAACATAAGTGTTGGCTGTTTGACTGAGAGGAGGCAGCTCAATGTCCATGCGGCACTAAAGAGATTCTCCTTCCGTCCGCCTGCACCTCACATGTGTGCATGTCTAGCTCTGCCATCATCTGATGTCTGCATGTGTAGCATACCAACCATTGGCTGTTGCTGATATGGATCTCTGTTGACTGTCCACATACAAGCACCGGTGCAGTCTGCTTATGTCCGTGTACGCACAGGGCTGGCTGGGTGGGAAGAGGATCATGGAATCATCGCTGAGTAGCCACTTCAAGTTTGTTTTTCAAGTTTGTTTGTTTTTTTCTCTCTCTCTCTCTCTCTCTCTCTCTCTCTCTGCTCTCGCTCTCGCTCTCTCTCTCATCTCTCTCTCTCTCTCTCTCTCTGTGTCTCTCTCTCTCCCCCTCTCTCTCCCTCTCTCCCTCTCTCCCTCTCTTCTCTCTCTCTCTCTCTCTCTCTCTCTCTCTCTCTCTCTGTCTCTGTCTCTGTCTCTGTCTCTCTCTCTCTGTTTGCGCAGTAGAAACCCAGTGGCCCAGAGTCCTGATGTGCTGGTGTCCCCAACCACCCCGACTGTGAGCCACCCCCCCGACATGTCCGGCTGGAACCCTTTCGGAGACGACAACTTTTCCAAGCTCACAGAGGAGGAGCTGCTGGACCGCGAGTTCGACCTCCTGAGAGCAAGCAAGTGTCCAGTCTATTCCAGAATATATGTTAATTTCACCTAGGAGTAGAATAGCATGCCTTTACCAGTTGGCTCTAAAGACACTCGTCTGAGTTAGTATACACTGTTTAAAAGTTTGTTTATGCTATTGGTTAACTGATCCTAGCAAGTATACAATTCATGTGATCTATTCACAAGATCATCTGTGCTGAATCCCATTCAGATAGACACTTTTATCCACTAGGTTTCAGTCTGTAATGTCTAGTGTCAAAAGAAACACTGACCACACGCTACTACCACAACTGGTTTTTCCACTTGTTGCCTACACTACAGTATATCTCCAGCAGAGGGCACTGTTGGAACAAACAGCCCATGCGTTTAATAGCTCCCTCACCACTCTTTTGTCCATCTGTACCTGAGATGAGATGCACACAGCTGTTGATTTAATTGCACACAGGTCCGTATTTTGACAGAACAGACTTTTGTAGGTTTGAGATGACTCTTTATCATATTAGCTGAGAACCTAACGAGAATCTCACGGTAGATTAACAGGGTTTGGTGAACAACTGAAGCTCCAGCCATAACGCTGGAGAGTGAAATTTAACAAGTCATTCTAACCTTTGCTCTCTGTGTGCGTGTCTCTGTGCGTGTCTCTGTGCGTGTCTCTGTGCGTGTCTCTGTGCGTGTCTCTATGTGTGTCTCTGTGTGTGTGTGTTTTATTCTCTCCCTCCCTCACAGAGAAGCCAGTGGAGAGAACCACTAGTGCGGAGACTGGCGCTGAACGCCAGCCTCAGCAGCCCCAGTCGCAGCCCCCCACCCCATCCCAGCCCCTCCCAGAGGACCCCTTCGGATCTGTGCCCTTCCTGGCTAGCACAGGCAAGTTTTAGAGGCCCAACAAAACCCCCCAGCCCCCAAATCCACCCCTCCCTGAAGAACCACAGCAGCCACCCAAGAGCACTTCTTCCTGCCACTCAATACACCTGTGTGTGTGTGTGTGTATGTATGTATGTGTGTGTGTGTGGGGGTGTATCTTCCACTACCCTGCTCCAGTACCCCCATGCTCCTAATTTCTGCCCCCTCTTACCCCACTCTACTGCGAGGTACCCCCACCCCCGCCACACAAACACACACACACACACACGCACACACAGACACACACACTTCCCAGAATCACTGTGTCCCATGGAGTGATGGGTTTGGGTTTGGTGAGGTCGGGTGGGAGGTTGGAACTGAACAAATGTGTAGAGAAAAGAAAAGAAGGAAACAAGAAGGAGAATTCAGATTTACAAAGAGTCAGTGATTTCATCTCCGACGTCAAGAGTCTCAACTTGCAAAATAACACACACGCTTACAATTTTGATGAGTGCCAGCACATTCCGTGTGTGTGCGTGCGAGTGTCTGTGTGCATGTGTGTGTGTGTGTGTGTGCGCGTGTGCGTGTGCGTGTGTGCGAAGTATGAATTTCGCACTGAAGGATACACATGTGATAGGAACTTGTGTTCGTTCCCATATCGCCCCCAGTTGCTGACCACTCTGATAGAGAATGTAATTAGACATTGTTTGTTACGTGTCTTTGTCCTGTTGGCTTCCACATGCAGACCAAGCCTTAGCGCCGGGCCCATAGGGATGTACGTCATGTAGGATAGGGCCTGTCTATTGCAGTCAGTCTAGCTCACAAAATGGCCCATGTGCTTTAGAAAGTCACTCGCATCTTTGCACGAGTCCACGCCAAACTGTGAGGTAGTGTTTTTGATGCGTTTGGAAAAGGTTTTTATATATATATAAATATATACATATATACATGTTGTGGTTTTCAGTGCCAAGGGACTTAAGGTTATGTGTATGTTGCCATTGTGTGTGTTTGCTTTTATTTGTTTGTTTGTTTCGTTGTTTATTGTTTTGTTTTCATCCATTTCCTACACCATGGCTGTCGCTTTGCTTCTGTGGTCTGATAGCTGGGAGTCCTGGCTTCTCCTCTCTCAGCCCGCCATCTTCTTTTCCTCCTCGTCATCCTCTTCCTCTTCCTGTCTTGTGCTTCCTCAGTGCCCAAGCTGAGGCAGGCACAGTGGAGTCTGGTTGACCACAGCTGAAGCTGGTTGACCATTGCACTTTATGCTGGTGTGTGTGTGTGTGTGTTGGTGTGTGTCTCACATGATGCTCTTTGAAGAAAAGACGAAATGAATATAGATAGATGCATATAAATTTAGATAGATTTAATGTGGAAATACATTGAGTTGTGTTGCGGATAATGTGGATTAACTGAGAAATTCAGTTTGATGTGGTGACATGCAACAGAATGCATCCTATTCTGAACCACTGGTTAAGACCAGTGGTGTTGGGGCTTGAAATGACCCCCAGAGGAGCAAATGTGATGGGTCAACCTTGACCCTTGACCCTTGACCCTGAACCCTTTCCATGGTTGTGGATGCTCCGCACTGTTGGAGATGTCTAGTTATCTGCCATGTGGGACGGAACACAGCCATATCTGGGCCAGAGGGGGACCACCATTGATCCAGTCCAGCCCCCACTGCTGTACTGGCAGAGTGGCTCCCTGTCAATCTTGGGACACGCACACTTCAGTGGTGACCCTGTCTCAAGGGCAGTCCAGTGTGTGTGTGTGTGTGTGTGTGAGAGAGAGAGAGGCTGAGTGACAGAATCCAGCGGACATGTCCGTGTGTTACACTGCCTATAGCTGTGTGAATGGTCAATGTGACTGCTGCAGGGAAAGCTGATCAGATGTCATTACAAGAGAAGGGGAGCACTTAGAAATGAGAGACAAGCGGAAGCAGCCAAATCTATACATCGCGTGTGAATAAGCAGAGAAAATGATATCACGGCATGTTTACCGTCTGCGTGCAGATGTATCTCTTCCTGGTTTGTCGTTGTAAAAGGACACACCAGTAGGTCTTTCAGGAGATTTCTAAAGAAAGATGTACGACTCAAACATCTCTTCAGGTGATTCCACAGGCTTGGGTGAGACACACCACTTTATGTCGAAAACAGATGACATGCTGGCTGCCTTCTTTGATGCCTTGACGTGTGTGTTTAGCTGCCTTGTTTACGTGTGTTTTGTTTATTTTGTGAATTCCATAACGTTTAAAGCTGTGAAGAGCATATTAGCTGCCAGCTATCGGGTTGCTCCATTTAGCTAGAGGTCAGGGGATGATGGAGAATTGTTAGATGCAGGCATTTTTATTATTCCTTGAAATATCTGGATTTTACGTGTGAGCTACACACTAACTGGAGGTCGCTCTGTGGAGTGCGGGCATAGGCTATACAAAGGGTTCCATAGAGAGAGACGCTCTGGGTATTGAAAGAACTGAAAAGGACTTGAGATCTCACAACTGCAACCGCAGGTTGTACCATAGGGACCTTTCTGTCTGACTCTTCTCTCTCTTACTTTTCTACATCTTATATTAGCCTGGGGAGTGTTCCAGCACCATGGACATTTTTCATTTAGTCTTTGTCCTTGATCTATTAAACCTTTTGAACGTACAAAACCAATGGTTTTATCATATGAACAGTTCAACAGTTGCAAATCACCTCTGCATAATGTATGTATGCTTTTTTTTCTTCTTCCACATGCTAATAGCTCTTGAGATTGTGGCTGATTTTGGCTGACTTTTTTTAATCCCGAGTGTGCCATAGATACCTTTTTAGTTCCTCTAGGTGCTTTTCCCTCTGGTTCCTTGTTCTTTTTTGAGGGAAGCCTACCCATAATGCTGGATCTCCCCACTGGTGAATAAGGTGATGACATAACCACTCATATACCTCATCCATCACTAACCGCAAGCTAAACTGAGCGCAGGGCAGCGCCTTGTTCTGCTGAACTCTGTTGAGGACAGAGGCGGGCGTCTCGCTCTTTCACACTCACCTTCACTCGATCACTCTCCGTCTCTCACTCTCACTGTCACTCTTCATACAAGCTTTCTGTTTGCCAAAGGTAAGTTGGCCATGAAGCCAGACAGAATCCTCCAGCTGGATTCTATGTGTTTGTAATGCACATATTTTATTTGTTCTTTTGTCTGTTTGTTTGTTTGTTTTCCTTCGTTCTTTCATCTCCTGACTTCATGAGTTCTGATTTGTTTCGCAGCATTTCAGAACCTTTGAGTTGTTTTTTTTTTAATGTTTTGTTTTTATTTGTTTTTCATTATGATTATTATCAATACTCTTGCCATGTTGTTTTAAGTAAGACAGCCATTCTCAGAAACATCTTGTTTGAGTGGGATATTGGTGGAAAGATGGTTTGTACAAGTTGCATTAAAACAATAATGACAAAAAAGGAAATTAAATACTAATCCTGCACTACTAGCGTGTAACAGAAGTGCTTTAACTCAGACCTACAGAAGCCAGTTGGGTCGGTTCAGAGTCAGCCTAGCAGAGCTAACCGGGTCTCTCCAGGCCTGCTTGGGTCATGAGGCTCCGCTCACACTTGCTGGGGTCTTGGGAGCTAACTTAACGCTAAAGGCTAAAGCTAAGTGCTAACAGGTCCGGGTGGTGCTTCCCTACTAAACCAGTTGGGTCTCCAGGCCTTCTCTGCCACACACATATACACACACACACACACACACACACACACACACACACACACACACTGTGCACACACACTTACACACATACTTAATCTCACTTGCAAACGCATGCACTCTCTCTCTGTCACAAACACACACACACACACACACACACACACACACACACACACACACAGGAAAAACGTCTACTACTGTTTTACTCTTATAAAGGGATCTGTTGCCCCAGACAACTTTGTACTGACACAAGATCCGTGGTTGTCCTGTACATGTGCCCTTCTCAAACAGATGTTTGTGCCTGTAAGTTATGACCTAACTGGAAGAGCTTAATACCTTTAGCACAGCACCATCAGACCAAGACCTCATACATGCAGAAGTTGAGAAACGCATATAAAGCACATAAATATATATCCACATAAACATACATACACATATATAAAGCATTTAGGTGCATAAGAGTTGTACATGATGCTCTGTACACTGATGACAGAAATTTCTGTAAATGACCTTGTAACATACTGTAATTGTGTCTCTTTTTTCAAAATGCTAATGGAAAATAAAAATAAAAATATGTTGAAAAAGCCTTACATATTTTGGTTGGTTTTTATTCCAGAGGCTTGAACCCAGTGCCAGGTGTATTTGTTTTTTGGGGGGTTTTAAGGGGCTTACCACCACTCTACCACAAGGGCAAGATGTTCTGATATATTACAATTATCTATTTGATATGGCTGTCTTACTTGAAATACCAGTTTGCGCTCTTCTACCATGTTCTTCTACCAAAAGTGTCAGATTCGTAGAGACTTTGTAGAGGAGCTTGGTTTTAAAACTGTTTGGTTCCCTGTTTTGGTCTCTCTCCTGAAGGGACAGTCAAGATTGATCCAGACACCTGTCAGACAGCTGTTCTCTCTGTCTTCTCACGATAATATCTGAAACTTGGACTACATTATGACTCCAAATCAATTTCCGAGAGACCGGTTTGTAGAAACCAATATAGTTAGAATTATTTCACCCTCTTTCAGCTCTTTTGTTCTCTTGATGTAATCTCTTGTGTTGTCTGATTGGGGATTTATTTGACCTTGTTATGTATTTAAAAATAGATTGATTAATCCATGTGATCGTTTCCCTCTAGCATAGCAGACTGTAAACGAAGGACCGTCACATAAAATAGGTTAACCTAGAGGACCACCGCACCAAACAGATTATGTATTTATAGTTGCAAAAATCCAAGAGGACATGTAAGGGTGGGAGAGAGAGAAAGAGAAAGTGGGTGAGAAAGAGAGAGTGTACTACTTGAGATTTATGACCGAGGCACCATCTTTTGTTTGTTTGTGGCATTACAAATGAGACGGTTAGCATATGTGGCTTCAGTCTGGTCGACTGCTAGTGTTTTGGGTGTCGGGGGTCAGTGTCGCCACTCTCTTCTACTGCTGCTTGTTTATGGAGCCTTAATCCCGTTACGAATGCACCAGCGAGCAGCAACAATCACTCTGAGGTGCACAAGAAAACTGGTGAGCGCTAACGCAACGCTAAACACACCCAACGGCGGCAGCAGCCATCTTGCACCAAGAGCCGATCCCTTGAAGCTGGTGTATCCGAGGGGAAGTCGGGGCTGAGGCAGGCAACGCCACTGGGATTACTGCTCAACAGCTGAACTTCTGGGAAGGCTTTGCTTTTGTGGATGGCTTGGTGTCAGGAGCCATGTAGTGTACTGTACAGACACATGAATTAGAGCAGGTGCTTTAGTAGTAGTTGCAGTACATGTGAAGTAGTTAAAGTTACAAGTGGTAGGTGTCTTGTCTTTAGTGAACACCGAAAGCAAACATGGTCAACTCCAAAAAAAAATAAAGTTAGAAAAATACTTTAAAAAAACAAGCACAACTAAAAACACTTAAGTGGTAGCTCTCAGTAAGACTTAATTGGTGCATGTCATAAAAAAATGAATGCGGCAAGAGTTTCTTTGTATATTATTTATTAAAAAACTCAATTTATATCTTTGAATATCCAGACATTGAACTGATTTAGTCACACAGGATAATCAAGGCACCAGAATGGAGCATCCGCCAGTTCCCATCTGTGGTTCTTGTGCAGGTCAAAGTAGCATTGAGTCATTTCAAAATGATGAATTAAGTCTTTAAATCACACTGTTGCCTACTTTGATTATGCAAATATGTCAGAGTAGTTAATTTTCAGGCACAAAGCCTCAGGTAGTGAAGGGACTCCATGTGGAGACTGATTGGAGAACAGGCGTGTTGGTATCTTTGGTGTGCACCTTCTCCAGCGACTGGGCCTTCCAGGGCTGCTATGTCAGCCTCTGAATGTTCATGTGGCTTCCCTCACTCTCTCTGACAACCACTATGTTTTCTCCCCCTCTCTCTCACACGCACACACACACACACACACTGCGGCCTGCTGATTGTGTCACCCCCCCACCCCACACATGCACACACACATACATCCTTAATCTGACTAAAGCAGCCCCTCTACCACCCAAAAGAACATCGGTCAGATAATGAGTGTATGTGTGCGTGTGTACTGTACATGCCACCAGGTGTTCTCCATCTCTTTACACGATTAGAGATGTGCTATTTGGCCCTGCCTTGTGGAGATGTCACGTCTTGATTGGACATGTTGTGTAGACGTTTAATCCGTGACAGCAGAGCCCAAACAGATGCTGGGCATCCCCCCCCCCCCCTCCATCCTCCTGCCATACCACTCTCCTCCTCCATCTCCTGCCATACTGCTCTCCTCCATCTCCTGCCATACCACTCTTCTCCTTCTCCTACTATACAGTTCTTCTCCTCCTCCTGCCATTCCACTCTCCTCCTTCTCCTCCTCCTCCTGCCATACGGCTTTCCCCATAGACCTATATACATATCTATGGCCCTCCTCCTCCTCCTCCTCCTGCCATACTACTCTCCTCCTCCTACCACCATAACACTCTGCTCCTCCTCCTCCTCCTGTCATACTGCTCTCTTCCTCCTCCTCCTCCTCCTCCTCCTGCCGTAGTGCCCTCCTCCTACCATTAACGCTCTCCTCCTCCTCCTCCTACCATAATGCTCTCCTCTTCCTTCTCCTGCCATACTGCCCTCTTCCTCCTACCATACCGTTCTCCTCCTCCTCCTCCTCCTGCCATACTACTCTCCTCCTCCTACCACCATAACACTCTGCTCCTCCTCCTCCTGTCATACTGCTCTCTTCCTCCTACCACCATAACACACTGCTCTTCCTCCTCCTGTCATACTGCTCTCTTACTCCTCCTTCTCCTGCCATAACACTCTCCTCCTCCTCCTGCCATACTGCTCTCCTCCTCCTCCTGTCATACTGCTCTCTTCCTCCTCCTCCTTCTCCTTCTCCTCCTCCTCCTGCCATACAGCTCTCCTGCGCTTCCTCCTTCTCCTCTTAATGCAGATCAGAACTGAACAGATCTGGCACAATTCTTGTATAGTATTAGCAGTAGTAGTCGCAGCAATAACAGTAGCTCCTTCATCGGGCCTTGTCTCTCTGTACAGGATGGTAGGTTTCCCTGCTCTTTCTCCCCTCAGACCCTCTTTACTGTATACTCTCCTGACCCTTCTGTGATACCTCTGTACATGTACATGCACACACAGAGAGAGAGAGAGAGAGAGAGATGACACATGTTCTCTTCTGTGTTCCTGTGGATTAATTGGCAGATTGTATGGTTGGAACAAGGTGCTACCAACACCCAAGATATTGCTCGCTCTCTTTCTCCTCCTCTTTTTTCCCCCCTCTTCGTCTCCCTCCTGCTGATTTTCTGCGTATTTCTTTTCCTCTCTGCACGTCTTCGTGCGTGGTTCCAGTCTTGGCTTGTCCCCCTTGCTCAAGCTGCCAGTTTGGAGCACAGGGAAGCGAGCAGATTTCCGAGTGTGTCTGCACAGCATGGGGTTGCACCGGACTCCTAGAGAGAGAGAGAGAGAGAGAGAGAGAGAGAGCACAGCTATAGGAAGATCATAAATAGCCTAGCTTAGTTCATCCACAGATTTGCTTCAGAGCATTCTAGCTAACACTACACATTTTTTGGTCCTGTCTTCCAATTTCATCGCTGTGGCATGTTGCCCCAAAAAAGTATATTAGTTTCTGGAATCGTCAAGTGTGAAATGTATTTAAAGGGATGTGGCATGTGCTATATTAATTTATTTATTTATTGTGTCACTTATTGCATGTTGTAACCTGTGTGTTGTGACATGAATGCCCAAAATTGAGTTTGGTGCCTCCATCTGTCAGTGACTGAAAGCGTATTTGAAATGTAAAAAGCTGCAAACGTAAACAGTCTGTGGCAACTGGCAGGACCGAAAAAGAAAAAAAAAAAAAACTTTTTTTGTTTGTTTAAAAAAAGAAAATTCTAATCTTGTGCCAAGCACAATGTGAGCTAACTTCACAGAAGACCTCAAATTATTTGAATTGAGATACCATTCGACCCCCTCAAAAAGTGTCATTGTGACTGTTAGATGCAACTTTGTCAAAAATTCTCTTGTAAAATGGTAGTCTCTCTTCAAACATATAATAGTTGACTTCGTGGGCATGGTTGTTGTCCAGCGACACTTTTCGGGAAAAGCACGGCTCGTCCATATCCAGGGCAAGACCAGATCTGCCTCGGATCCGTCTGGCGTGCGGGCCGGGTGGATGGACTGTGCGAGGGGCAGCTGGTCTTGGAGAGCCACGTCTTAGTCGGGTTGTGGCATCTGGTCTTGGGCCAAGAACCATCCCAGCGAGCCGAGGAGTGTGTGTGTGTGTGTGTGTGTGTGTGTGTGTGTGTGTGTGTGTGTGTGTGTGTGTGTGTGGGTTGAGAGGGCGTGGGCGGAGGAGGTCAGGAGAGGAGAGGAGAGCAGCTTTCCTACCATATGAGTTCTCTAATTCTCCTTCTTTTACGCCTTCTGTTTTAATACTGCACAAACTGTTAGGATTTGTCTCTTGCCCCAGGGAAAGGGAAAGGGAGGGTTTGTGTGTGTGTGTGTGTGGTGGTGGTGGGGGGGGGGGGGGGGGGGTTAAAAAAACAGAATGATGTCATCGAAGGTCGCACCCGGAGCTACTCCACAAAGAGAGCATCAGCCTGTAATCCAGCTTTACTTTTTTTTAATACATCGTCATTGTCATATTACAGAACTTACACGAGCTAAAAAGCACTGTTACAGTGTAGGAAACAAAAGCAGCAATCATGTTCCTGCTCTTAAGATGCCCCCCCCCCCCCCCCCCCCCTCAACCGCCCGTCACATTGTTATCCCTAAAGCCTTGCTGTGTTAAGACATTGTCCATCTGCACAGCAGCCTTTCTGGAGCATACTGTAGCTTTAAGGGGAAATCTTTTTGTTTCTAATTTAATCAGAAATTCAAATAGAGTTGTTGTTTTTTTTTAGACCACATTTGTTTTACGGATTAGCCTATCTGTACATGTGCATTTTCGTGTATTTTTTTTGTGTGTAACAAGAAAAAGAACAGCGTAGTGGCCCAGCATGTTTTGAAAGTTACTGGGGAAAACGTCACTAGATTGTTGTGGACGTCGAATTGAACAGTGAAATCGCCTTTATAGTAACAGTTTCTGCTCCCATCACTTTACCAGAGTGTGACCATTTCCATTTCCATTTGATTGCCTAGTGTTTGGCTTAACTGTGTGTGTGTGTGTGTGTGTGTGTGTGTGTGTGTGTGTGTGTGGATGTGTGTGTGTTTTCTGCAGGTCCCACTGGTGTGTGCAGCCCTGACCAGATTAGCGCGGAGCTCAGCACACCAGTAGCAGCTGTGCCTCCGGTCTGCGCCCTGTTTGAAGATCCCGTCGCTGCCGCTGCTCCTCAGCCCCCGCCCGCTTCCTCTTCACCCGCCTCCTCCTCCTCTTCCTCGGCCAAGGAGCCCCGGGCGGGCAGACGCCAGGCCGCGTCGGGCCAAGCGCCCCACCACCGCCGGCCCGACGAGTCCGACAGCGACTTCGAGTCGGACCCGCCGTCGCCGAAGAGCAGCGAGGACGAGGAGGAGGTGGAGGAGGACGAAGGGCTGAACAGCGAGCCGGACGAAGCCGAGCCGGACGAGGCCGAGCCCGAGGTGCTGGGCCAGCGGCCGCTGCTCATGGACTCGGACGACGAAGAGGAAGGGGAGGAAGAGGATGACTCTGACGGAGAGCAGAGGAAGGTCAAACCTGGCGCCGCAGGAAGAGAAGGAGAGGGCAGGTTGCCAAGAGACCAAGCTGTCACCAAGGCGACGGGCCAAGCAGCTGCATCAGCACCGGTAGCAGCAGCAGCAGCAGCAGGAGGTGGAGGCGGCGGCGCTGTTGCGGAGGGAGAGCTGGTAGGAGTGGACGTGTTCGGGTTCGTCCCGTTCGTCAGCTCGCCGCCGGAGAGTGCGGTGGACGTGTTCAGCTGCGCCCCGTTCCCCCCCGCCGGCCAGGAGCCCGACGTCTTCAGCCGGGCGCCGTTCAACCGGAACCTCTCCCGGCCCCCTCCGCAGACCCCGCCTGTCTCCCCCAGCAACAGCCACCCGGTGCAGCCCTCCGTGCTGGCCATCGACCCCTTCGGCTTCTCCCCCTTCCAGCCCCCCGGTGGCACCGGCGAGCAACTGCAGCAGCAGCAGCAGCAGCCGCAGCCACAGCAGCTGCCGGAGGAGCTTCTAGTGCTGCAGGAGCTGCAGCAGCAGCAGCAGCAGCAGCATCCTCTCGACCAGCAGGGCGGCGCCGTCGAGCCGGACGGCGTCGAGGGCGAGGAGGAGCAGCAGCAGCAGCGGCAGAAGCAGCAGCAGCGCAGCCTGCAGAAGCTCTCGTCGCGCCAGCGCCGCAGCAAGCAGGAGGCGGCGTCGGGAACCGGCGGCGGTTGCGGCGGCTCGCCCAACGGGGGCAAGCGGCACCACGGCACGCCCACGGGCGGCCGCAAGGGCGGCAAGCCCAGCTTCCGCACGCCGGAGCGCACGCGCAGGCTGAGGCGGGTGGGCCGCCGCGACTCGCAGAGCAGCAACGAGTACCTGAGCGCCTCCGACTCCAAGGAGAACATCAGCATGACAGCCACCACCACCACCACGGCGGGGCCCGGCGACGGGGCCAAGGACAAGGGGCCGCCCTCGGAGGACCACGCGCCGCCTCCGCTGCCGCTGGACCCGTTCGGGGCCAAGCCCTTCCACCCGCAGGGGCAGGCGGGCGACCCGACCGCGGGCAACGGGAGGCCGCGGGCCGGCTCGCAGCACGGCGGCGCTCTGGGCGACGTCGGAGGGAACATCATGGACGACTTCGGGGCGGTGCCCTTCACAGAGCTGGTCGTCTGCAGCGGACATCCCCAACAGCAGCAGCAGCAGCAGCAGCAGGTGGTGGACCTGGATCCGTTTGGGGCCGCGCCCTTCCCCTCCAAGCAGTGATGCGACTTTTTAAAGTCCTGCAGAAGTTCCTCTTCTCTACTCCTCGTCTTCCACGCAACACATGCAACGCGCACTTACACTGATGGTTCTCTCTGAGGCTTGATTCAAGAAGAACCCTCGGCACACAAGAACACACACACACACACACACACACACACACACACACACACACACACATTCCCCCACGCACCTGTACTAAGAGTATCATGCACGCGTCTGCAGAGCCCCGTTGCTTTCCACTAAAACTGAACAACTGGCCGCCGCAGACGTGATGAGCGCACCTGGCAACAAGCGTTGCTCCTTTCTGCACTCTCTCCACTTAGACAGAGAGCAAGAGAGACGATTGATGTTTTGGGAACTAATCACTTCTAATGCCTAACTGGCCTGAATATCCACTCTCTAACCTTGTGATGATGATGACGACGACGACGACAATGATGATGGTGATTCTAAAGATCATGAACATTTTTTTTAATGGCTCTGCATTTGTAGCCTGTTAGCCTCCACTAGTTCGCTGAGAAGCCTTCAATGCTGCATTTTTACGCGTGTCCGGGAAAGCACCATGCAGCTAAAGTGAAATGTGAGATTTTGATAAAGGGGAAAGCATTCTCTAATCATAAAGTAAGTAGAATGCGAGACTGCCCTCTTCTTTTCCCTTGAACATACCACTTCAGCGCACGCCTGTACGCGCAGACCATTCACACAGCTGTAATAAGGGGCTTATTACATGTAATAATGGGCATATTACGACTACAGCTCCTCATGGGCGATCTCTGCTGTTTTGTCCACCCACCCGGTTAGCTGCTAGTTTGGTAAGGAGAGACTGTGGCGCTCTGACTAGTAGCTAGTAGCTCTGATAACAACTAGCTTTGGATGTGGACCTTAGGGCTATAGATTTGCAGTGAAAGCTCCTTGTGTTAGATGGTGGCTTTCTGCATGGTCTACCAGTTAGGTTTAATTTCGCACCACAAAGCCTTATATGGGCACGGCTCCGCCCTGCTGCATAGTACCTCGGAAACCAACACACAGAATGGCTGTTGTCGGCCGCGAGGGCGACGGAATCATTTCAGTGTACGCCTTTCTCTCCATTTTTTTGTTTGTTCATCTACTCACACCAGAATTTTCTATGCATATTTTTTACATTACTAAGTGCTTTTCAATACATAGAAGCATTTTAGATGTGGTTGTTTTTATTTTTTACTTTCCCTAAATACTTAAAGGGATCATTCTTTTTTTTTTCCTTGGATGACTGGCTTCATTTTATCAGTTGAGACTTCATCACATAGAACAAACTGTACTACCGAGATGCTTTCAAATAGACAAATGAGCCACGTACTAGCCACAATCTCGATCATGTGTTGTCTCCTGTGATGATCTAGTGATGACACTTCGTACAGTAACATTACTCAAAACCAGACATAGATAGCTTTATCATGAAAGAAGAACACAAAACTAAGTATCTGTACTGTTCCTGTGAACCCTGTAAGCACATGCACACACACACACACACACACACACACACACACACACACACATATACACACTCATACACACACACATACAACTCCAGTCCGATCATGGCTACAGCGTCAGCACAGTAGATGTTTTTTGTAAGACAATAAGGGATTTTCGTGTCCATCTGTGCTTTATAGGCCACTCAGTTGCGTTGAGCTGTGATGAGGCTGGGGGGTGTTGACCATCACCGGCCCGGCTGAACAATGCTCCTGCTCCTGCCCCTCTGGAACACAACACCTGCTCTGAGGACATCACGCCGTTTGGTCAGGCGCGTCACTGAGCGGTTGGTCCAGACAGCGGCCCGATGGGGCGGACCTTTCCCCGTCCTGGGGCTGAACTGGGTCAGATCCGGGCCAGATCCGATACACCTTCTGCTGTTTGGGACTGAGCTGGGGGGGGGTACTCCCAAGTACATGGTCTAGCGACAAACCTGGGTTTGTTGACTACACGTAAAGTAGTAATCCTCCTAAAATAAGAGCCCTTTGGCTTCATCCCCCTAGTGAAAACAATGCTGTAGGGCTCTTTTTTGGGAGGTTTACCACTTATTCGGAGTTAATGAACCTATTTTTGGTCACTAAATCACCCTGCTGGTCACTGGCACTTGCTTAACTTCACCTCACCCCAGTTCTTACAGTCCTGGGACATCTCCCCTCCACCAAGGGATTTTAGTTTTTTTTTTTTTATATGTGCCATGTTTGTTTTTCACACAATTCGCCTGATCTAATCTTTTTTTTTTTCTGTGTGACATTTATCATGCTGTATTGCTTTCTAACAATGCAATAAAATGTTGGTTTCACTCAGTTTTGTGTATGACTGAGTTTTATCAAGTTTATTGATGAAGGCTGTAATTCTGACAATCAAATATAAGTCTGCAGTTCATAATGGATACTATAAGCTCTTTCATGCTTTCTGTTCAGTCTTTTAAACTCATTCATTTGCTGTTCAGTTGAGCTCTTGGAACCAATAACTTGTGGAACCTACAATGTATGCCTGACAGGAAGGCAAAATCAAATGAAAATCACCATATCTGAAGAACTCTCAAATCCGGAAATGACAGAAGCCACCACAGATTCTTACTAAGGGTTTCCCATTTATTTCAAATCATTCAAGTTGGTCAGTGCCAGAGTGGTACAGGTCTGAGTAGAAAAAAAAAAAAGACTATCCATTCCACAGACACATCAGATGAGCTCAGTGTAGGGGTAAAGATCCTCTAGAGTCTAGTGTGCCACGAAGACTCCCACGTCCCACAGACTGGGCAGGACACGGATCATACAGCGAGATGAATTACTCTACAATCCAATCCATTTCCTCCTTTTGCTTTTGCAGTGTGAACATCACAACCGGTGAGACACTTAAGGCTTTCTCTCCAGAGTAGACACAGGAAGGACAGTCTAATCACAAGTCTGGCTGGGGATCACGTGG
The DNA here is from genome assembly GCF_963854185.1 of Sardina pilchardus. Classification (NCBI taxonomy): domain Eukaryota; kingdom Metazoa; phylum Chordata; class Actinopteri; order Clupeiformes; family Clupeidae; genus Sardina; species Sardina pilchardus. Next base: position 17,448,128 of record NC_085001.1, on the reverse strand, counting down.
TTATTAATCGAGTTCTATTCAATAGTTCTTCATTGAAAGGGTTCTTGACTAAGGGATGTGAAAGGCCTGTGGCTGCATCCCTGCTCTAACCCATTCATGTCTGTGTGGACAGGAAGGTGTCTGTGACACATTATCAAAGTGGTGCTTCTGGTTTATTTCTGTGACCTGGTTCACCACCTCGTCCCCAATACTGTGATTCTGATTCTCGGCTTTTTTTTCGGGGTTCGGGGCAGTGAAGGATTGCTCAAGGGGCCAGCCCAAGGGGAGTTTACAATCCCTCCCCATCCTCCAATGCTTCCATGTGCAGAACATCACCACCAGACAAGAAATGTTCATTAGCAAAATAGCATGACGTGAGTTCATATACTCACACAAAAATGGAAACCAAAACACATCCTAATAAAATAATACTGAAGTCTATATTTTTAGCATTGAACCACACAGAGCATCTGGTAGGCCTAGTCCTAGCTCTGAAGAGAGAATCTCACTCACAGACGACTGTTGGTCTAAGGCTACATTTTAACATCACAATTGTAGATGGACAACTATGCTCCACACACACGCACACTTTAAATACAAAATAATCCTTTCAAAGTCTTATTACAGAAATACTGAAATAGATTAAATAAATAGCGGACATAAATTCAGATACAGTTAAGTGTTACAGAATACATTTCCACCATTACTTATGCAACTAGGCAGCCAAAAAGTATCATATGAATTCTGCCTTACAAGACACTAAATTGTGTTAGTGACAGTAGTATACATTAAATGCCTATGCTTATGTACGCTAAGGACAACAGATAAATCAACAAGGGCATCAATCGCAGTTGAGATCGATCGACTGACAATCTCTCTGTCAGAAAAATACTAATAAAACAACTGAGATTCAACCTCAGAAATCTAGACGAAAAAATAAACCATAACAGGCATAATTCATACACTGAGACGCAGAATGCCAAACTTGATAACAAAAGAAAAAAAACTTTTTTTAGCAGTGCTACAATTAATAAACAGTTAGTTGCTCAAATTATTCATGGCCATGTCAATGTGATCGGTTGTGCTCAACTGTCACCTTCAGTCTTTGGTTAAACCATCGCGATCGCCATGCATGTCCTCGCTCTATCCTGACTACTGCTCCAGGCACAATATTTGTAACAACATCCAGCATTTGCTTTTACTGCAGACATTACTAAATATGAAGAACCAGCACAGGTGTAGCCTACAGCACTTTACAGGGCAGGTGTGGTCTGCATCACAACACTGCATGTATAGCCTGCACTACCGAGAAGTGACAGTTTCACAAGAAATACTTTCTGGGAAAAAAAAAAAAAAATCAGAAAAATACATTGAGGAGTAGGGAGCTGTTTGTGGCCCTTGTTCTGACCACTGTGAAGACACGAGTGGACCTGTGGCAACATGTACATTACAGGTAAGCCTGATATGTATGATATTTGTTTATCACTGAGCCCAGCACAACATGGTCTTCTGTAAAACAAAAACAAAAACAAAACAATCTTCCAGTTGGTCGTCAACAATCTGAAGGAAGTGGTAAGCACAAGACAACAATAGCTTGAACAGTCCAATTGTTACAAACATGAATAATTTCCTTAAGTAGAAGCTACAAATCTGCCAAAAATGCCTTTAAATATCAATACTCTAGCTCACACAGGTCTTTGAACCTCAGTAAATCGGTAGGTTTGGGCGTGGTAGGCACTTCTATTTAGTGTTGTGTGATTGTATGAAGCACGTTCTAACAATTATTAACATTCTGGCCCAAGAGAGTCTGACACAAAGTGAGGGCTAGTTCATTTCAAATTAGGGCCTGTCAAAGTTCCATCAGCCCTTCCGGTCAGCAGAGGTGAGGCTCGTGTTGATGACCTCATCAGCTCAAGACAGACAGGAAGTGGCTGGCCTAGGCGTGCAGCGGGTGATCGGCGCAGGGGTGGCTGTGCCTGTATTCAGTGATGAAGAGCACGGACTGGTGCCACCAGTAGAACATCAGAACCACCAGCATGTGCCACAGCTGGTGACTGGCACCCAGGTAATTCAGCTGGCCTGGGGGTAGACACACACACACACACACACACACACACACACACACACACACACACACACACACACACACACACACACACACACACACACACACACACACACACACACACACACACACACACACACACACACTTTGATTAGATACCAAATAAAACCTACAGTCTGGGTACACACTGGAAGTGCATATCACTCGATCACCCACAGAAAACCATCAGTCTATGGCTTAATTTTGAAGTTCCATCTAACACAAATACAATGGAGAGCTATGATCACCCTCACACACACACACACACACACACACACACACACACACACACACACACACACACACACACACACACATACACAGCACATCATTCTACAGCAGACTGTCTGGGGGGCCTGATATTGTCCGCTCCAGTTCGATCACAGCTAGCATGTGCCAGAACCTCACCTGGGAAGTAACGTTCCGGAACTTTGGAGACGTAGAAAATGAAGGCAGCTGCAGCGATCACGTACATGACCAGAACACGTGGAACAAACGCCTGAGAGACCGAGAGAGAACGTCATTAGAACCTAAGCATCATCACACAGAGGAGACCATGGGAACAGACACAGTCACCAACAGGAGAAGGGTCCTCTTTTCAACATGTAGTTTGAAAAAGACCAATTGTTCTCATTTTCAATATTCACATTCTTCTTTTTGGGGTCATCAGTGTTAAAATTAAAAAACAAAACAGTATTTTTTCCCGTATCAACAGAGAGAGATCGCCCCTGCCCAGGGATTTATTACCTGGACGACGTCTGAGTGGATGCCCCCGCTGAGCCACACCCAGTGCATTGTGGGAATGAGGCCGTAGCCGGCCACGGAGCAGAAGATGAGCGAGCGGATCCTTTGCCACTGCTTGCTCAGGTACAGCGGGTGGATCTGGGCCAGGAACACGGCCAGCGTCATGGCCAACACCGCCACCAGGTACACCTGCCGCCAGTACTGGGGGAGCGACACACACACACACACACACACAGAGTATGAGTATCTGTAACACAGTTACCAGGTACAAGTATCTGTGAACACAGACACACAGAGCACGAGTATCTGTAAACACGCACGCACAACAATATCTATAATGCCACTAATCTATACAATTACGAACTCTTCACAGCAATATGATCAAAAACCATAACACAAAATAACCACAAATAAATTGAATTAAAAAAAAAGGCATCAGCGATCTCTCAATCTCACTCCATCTCTCCTTCTGCCTCTCCCATTTCCCTCTGTCTCTCTCTCGCTCTCACTGCCTCCCCTCCTCTTCTTCTGCCTCTCACTTTCCCTCTCCCTCTCCCTCTCCCTCTCCCTCTCCCTCTCCCTCTCCGGGGACTTGGCAGATTGAGTCGTCACCCAGCATCGGAAGCTAAACGCTTGGCGTGGGCAGCGCAGCACAGCACAGCGAGGCGAGGCGAGGCTGGCCCCATCCCTCGGGTGACGGCGGTGGGGAGCGGAGCAGAGTGGAGTGGCAGGCCACAGACGCCCAGACAGACAGAGAGAGAGAGAGGGATAGAGAGAGGGGGAGGAAATATGGAGGAGGGGGGGGGGGGGAGTGTGAGAAAGACTGCAAAAAAGCAGAGAGAAGATGGATGGATGGATGGATGGATGGAGATTGAATTCATAGGGAAGAGAAGAAAAGGGACAGCAAACACACAAACCAAATAAGGAAGGGATCTGGAAGAAATGAGAGATGGATGGAAAAAGAGAGGGGGAGGGAGAAGAGGAAATGATGGAGTGATATAGAAATGGAAGAGAGAGGAGAGACACAAAAACTGATAGAGACGAATGAGTTGAGACAGAGAAACAAACACAGAGAAATAAACATGCAAATGGGAACCATGGCATATGGAGTGAGAGTATGAGGACAACATACAGAAAGAGAGAAAGAGAATGTGAGAGAGAGAGAGAGAGAGAGAGAGAGAGAGAGAGAGAGAGGGAAAGAGAGAGAAAGGAAGAGATAAATGTGCAGGTTTCCAGGCTGAGCAACAGGGCAAAATCCAATCGCTGGCAGATCAGGCTGGGTTTATTCAGTTTATGTAGAGCCCACATAGCACAGCGAAACTGAGACAAGAAGCAGCAGTTAAGGCATTACTGCCTAAAAATCAGTTAACCTGGTGTCTCCAGTTACAAAAGGAATATTTTTTTGTCACCTCATCAGTAAATTGCAGCACCCCTCTGTGATTTTCACAGTTTATGCTCAAGAAAACACATGAAGTGCTTCAGTTTGCAGACTGTAGGCTAACACCACTTTGTGACTTCTTGAAAAGTAAGAGTAACTTAAAAAGAAGTGGGAGATCTGTTAAAAGTTTTCTTAAGGAAAAAAAAAAAAATCTTCTCTCACATTTGTCAAACTTTCTCGTCCTCAGCTGGGGTCTTTTCCACCAGCAGTGCCAAACCACTCTCTTGGTTCCTGTTTGGACCGAGAGGCAGAATTTTCACTTAAGTCTCAGGAGCTTCCTTCTCACAAAGAGAAAGAGAGAAAATGGTCGTCTGGGGCCCAAACTCATCCAACCATCTCAGAGTGGGAGTTCACTTCAATTGCACTAGTATTCACTGTTCACCAACTTTACTAGTGCTTAACAACAACAGCAACAACTTTTAATAGCATTTATATAGCGCTTTCAGTGGGGGAAAAGCGCTTTCCAGTGAAGGGAAACCTCAATACACCACCAATGAGTAGCACCCATCTGAGTGATGCATGGCAGCCTTTATGTGCCAGAACACTCACCATCAGCAGCGTGAGGTAGAGAGTGGGAATAGCGCTTGGTCCTTCATCTAATACCACAACATTGCTATACACTGCTTCCTGGTTTCATCCTCAAAAAGTAGGACCAGGAGTGTGTTTCTGCAGTTTGGGTGGAGCAGGCACCAACATTATGAGTTTTAGATATCTGGATGTCAGATACTGTACTGAAACCATATATACTTTCCTTAATCAGTAAGTTGCTTTGACACAAGCCTCTAATAATAAGTAAACATTGATAAACACAAGTGTTTATGTATATAAACAGGAAAATAAAACTATTAGTGGCGCTGAAAGACTACTCTTATAGGGAGAGCTGCTGCTTGGTTTGTTGACAGAGCTCACGCAGTTTGGCCACTTGAGGTTACCACGCCAACAGACGGCAAAGCCACATGCACACCAGAATGCTACATCTCCCCCTGGTATAAATGCATTTCGCCCGCAGAAGTGGGCTGCCCTCTAAATGGTGTGTGTTCTTGTGTGTGTGTGTGTGTGTGTGTGTGTGTGTGTGTGTGTGTGCGTGAAGGAGAGACCACCTGTGCACAGTTCAGCATATTTTGTGTATGCGTTTGTAAACATATGTGTGTGTATGTGCTTGAGGGATACTGAGCTAGTATGATGGTGTGGTCATGTGTGCGTGTGTGAGTGGAAGAAATTGAGCATGAGTGTGTGTATGTATGTGTGTGTGTGTGTGTGTGTGTGTGTGTGTGTGTGTGTGTGTGTGTGTGTGTGTGTGTGTGTGTGTGTGTGTGTGTGTGTTGCACAGGTAGCATATGCCCCAAGCAAAGACAGGCAGCCATCTGCTGGGTCAGCCCACTGTGGGAGAGTGCTGCTCAGGCCAACCAATAAATCTGGGCCTGTCAATGGTACACCACAGATGCAAAGCGCGCATGCACACACACACACAGGTCTGTTAAACATACAAAAAAAGGCCACTGAGAGACACATACACGCACAATAAATTCTGGCCTGTCAATGTGACACAGACACGATCATTGACTGTACACACACACACACTACAGATATCTTTATCAATGATACACCCTGTGTACCTTAATGCATATACAGTAGGACACATATCCTATTGAAACTCAAATACATAGCAGGACTTTCTTTGAGTTTATTAAGGTTGCTCAATCTATAGGGACAGACTAAGAGAGAGAGGAGAGCAGAAACGATAATAAAACGACTTACATTGTTGCAGTAGAAGGCATAGAAGACCCCAGGCACATAGCATCCCAAGATGCCGATGGAGATTCCAGCATAGTCCAGCGCCATCCAGCGACGACTGGTCTTCTCTGAGCGATGGCAGCAGAAGAGATGATATCCCACTGAGCACAACATGCACACCTGAGACCACACACACACACACACACAGTGTTAGGATTCACTGAAACTCAAAGCATGGACTTCACACAGTAAATAGCATTTAGAACTGACCACTTATCTAATAACCACACTTTAAAAACAAATGTTAACGGGTTCACACATACACACACACACACACACACACACACACACACACACACACACACACACACACACACACACACCTGGAAACAGAAAAGTCCGATGGCGTGGATGACGTAGTCTTCTCTGGAGGCGCCAGTGGCGGGCAGTATAGTGGTCATGTCGTGCAGGGCCAGAGTCAGGAACATCAGGAAGCCCAGCAGGTGACTCCAGATGTTCACCGTCTCATTGGACAGGATGAGGAGGCTGAGGAGGAGGAGGAAGAAGAGGACCACATTCCTGATGTTACACAGGGTGACTACAGCTCTTCACTCTCACTAGTTCTACTCTCACTGTAAGATGGATAGATGACCAGTTGCTGAGGAGTTTAAATGAACTGGGATTGAGTACTGCCTACTATTCATTTCAAAACAAAGCTTATCATTTCCTAAGCTGAAAAATGCTCATTCCAGTAAATCATGCAGGGACTGTAAATACATCTAAAGAGCTCTATCATTGGAAAGGTGCAATATCGGGGCTTAGTGCTTCATATACAGGACTTGTATTAGAGGTCAGCTGCTGTTAGTGTCAACCAGTTCGTTCAACTGGCTATAAGATCCTCGCCCACCTTTTAATGCAAAGCCTTGAGGTCAGGTAGGCTCTGTAGCCATCGGTGATATACGGGTTCTCCCTCAGGAAACCGGGTATCTGCTCGTAGGTGTAAAGCCGAATGCCCCTTGGTACAATGACCGGCCAGTACTGGTAGCTACCAAGCTCGATGTACTGCGCACTCTTGAGCAGCTTCTGCGGCATGGTTAGGGCATCTCACAGACACAAAGAAAATCTGGACTGAAAGACAGAGACAATAATCAACAGTTGTCTGGACAAAGCAATATCTGTCTTAGACTCATTCACTATTCACTCACTGTGCGATTGTATACGTGTTAGGGTAAGTGAGTCCAACTATATGACAGTAAATCGAAATCGTCTTAATAAGACGAGTCGTTAGACCGCAGGTATTCTTCTCTTTTAGGTCGCACCCATGTTCACAGCAATTTGCATTAAGCATAACAGTGACAAGTTGTTAAAAAACACTTGCTTGTCATCATCAACATCTGTTATGACAGCTATCTTGCTCAAGTTAAACTGTCTTACACTAAAATTACCTTACATTAACTATGCTGCTAACATTGCAATTGCCGTGAAGTTAGAACAACTTTAGCTAACTAGGATCCAGTTTGTTAGCTGATCAGCCAGTGAATTTCTAACGTTATGCCAATTGCAACAGTCCACACTGATCACTGGTTGACATAACACATATTGGATTTTAATACAATGTTATCAAATAGAGGCATGTGCCACTTTTTTTTAGTATGGCGTTGGTCAGTTGGCTGGCTATTCCACGTTATTAACTTCCTAAATTAGCCAGCTAACAAATAGCTTGCTATGCTAGCGAACCAACAACGGTACCGTTAGCTATCTTGCAAGTTCATTCATAGCCTATCTTCTTCTCGATACCTTTAAACTCACGGTGAGTGCAAAGCGTGCCGTCGAGCAGCTCATATTGATTGAACTCAGAATGCCCTCTCAGAATCGCAATTCATTTTCTTGTCCCAGAGTTGCTCTTCATAATCCCTTAAAGACAGGCTAGCTAAGATTAAGGGTTAGGTAAGTAAAGTGAAGAAAACAGATAGCTTGTTTTGCGTTAGCCAGGCCAACAGGGCAGCCTGGAAATGAATGAGGACCATGAGTAGGCTTATTACGTTGCCTGAGCAGAATATGTACAAAGGATATCAACAAGTGAAACCAGAAAATTGGATCAATTAACCTCTAACCTGTTGCAACATTTTAGTCTATGATGTCATTCAAGTGATTCAACCTAATCCAGCAGGTTAGTTAAATTTATCCATCAGGCATATCATCCATCATTTTGGACAACAAATTACTTTATTTGTCATTCAAGAATAGGCTATGTAGGCTACAGTAGGTTAGCCTGTGCATTAACAGAATTATGACTATCTATTATGATACAACCATGATACAAACTAGCCAAATACGGGAAGTCCATTAATTATTTGTCCAGTGAATAAGGCTTATAAAGTGACAATCTGAGACCCCAGTGAAGGTCCACATGGCACATATGACTCTGATTCCCCTAAGGATGTTTCTGAGAGTTCTTCCCACCAGTGTCTACAGCAATTTGAGTTTGTTTTCATTTGAGTGGGCGACAGCATGTTGCTGTGAGATGATATCACAAATTGTCATAATTTTTACACAGATAAACGTTTATGGCAGACTGCTGTCAACACGCTTTTATCCACTGAAGCATTCCAGCAACCTCTCAGGTGGAGACTCTTGCGATACTCCCCGCAGGGCACAATCACACATCGTCCTCGGCTTTTACACCCCCAGATAATTGCGTGGCTCTCGAGCTGGAGTGAGTTCTTCATTAGCGCGCCTAATTCACCTTTCAGCGCTGTGCTCTTCAACAAGCTGTCAACAGGCACTGCCACACTTTTTTTTTAAACATTTCTCTCTCTCTCTCTCTCTCTCTCTCTCTCTCTCTCTCTCTCTCTCTCTCTCTCTCTCTCCTCAATCTCCACATGACATGTGTGTCCAAACGCAAAAATGTCAACAGACTTTGTGAATTCACTCTCTCTCTTTACTCTCCTAGGCCTACTATAATTGTGATGTCCTTTTCAGCCTCTCTCTCCCCCTCACTGTCTTTCTCGCTCTTTCTTTCTCTTTATTTTGTTTTTCTTTTATCTGCCTTGTCTATTTTTTTGGAGCATGAAAAGCAAGAAAAGCAAAAAAGCATGCATACTCACACACACACACACACACACACACACACACACACACACACACACACACACTAAATGCATTAACTGACTCAACATGCCTCTACACATACACCACACGGTGACATGTGGGCTCCAAATCGCAGTCTGGCCAGAGCGAGGCCCTTTGTGCACACTGAGGGAGCCCCAGCTGGACATGCTGCGGCTGCCTGTCCATCTGGTGATGCTTGCGCCTGGGTGAAGAGGACCAGACGTCAGGGCCAGCGAGCGACTCCGCTGGAGTCTGCGAGCCGTCGGAGGGACAGGGCAACGGTGACTCTGACAGTGTGTTTTCGAAGCGGCCTTTCGCTTCTCTCCCGCGCCCCGGCCACCTTTGGCCTGATGCGTTGTGACAAGCTACTGCACTTGCCTATTTTTAAACCCTCCACACTTTGTCCTCATTTCCTTCGGTTAATGTGGGAAAATAGGACACCATGTAGTTGCTCAAGGTGCAATATGCAACTACTTGGCACTATTAGTGGTCAGTCAATTAGTTTTGCCTGAGTGGTGGGTCACATGCTCTCCCTCGTGGTAGCCTTCCATGCTGCAGGGAAGAAAGGCTGTTTTAGGATCCTCTCTGTGCCATAGTCCTTGGCTACATGCTGCTGTGATACACCCTGCCTCTTCTATATTGTTCTACACTAAGGATCAATTGACTACTTGTAAGCATCATTGACATAGCCATAGCTATAATTTCTTGAGCACATGTGAAGAAATACTTTTTTTTAATGGCTCCTAGTATTGCCAGGAGAACCAAACGGTGTTCCTGGTTTTTGAAAAAGCTATTCTCATTAGCTGCCCAGTCATAGTGCCTGATTGAAAGGGATCCTTCCTGTGGTGTTACCTGCAACAGTTTGCCTGTGACTGACTCCCAGTAGGCCTATGCTGCTTGTGAGAAATGCCAACAGCGGGGCTTCCCGGCGGCATCCTCTCTGCCCTGGGCAGATCTCAGCCCCGGCTGACAGCCTAGAGCACAGCTTGTGTAGCCTGGTGTCAAAGCGTGCCACCTCCCTGCACTGGCCAGAGTCTCTGTGGAGATGGCATCCATTTGGTCCACAGAGAGGGCCTGCGCCAAGAGGCGTTCAATACGGAGCTGACAGGGCTGGTGTGGCGGCGCGCTGCTGATGCAAGCTGGGAAACAGCAGGCTGTGTCAGCTCTCCGCTGAACTCTCTCTCTCCATTTCTCTTTTTTTCTGTCTCATGCCATCTTTCTCAGTTTTTGGTTCTCCCCCTCTCTATCAGTTTTCATCTTCTTCTCTTCTCTATCTGGTACTCCTTCCTCTCCTCTCCCTCCCATCTCTTTGTCTCTCCCTCATTCCCTCCCCTCTCCCTCTCTTTTTCTATCCATCCCTCCCTCCTTCCCTCCCCCCTTTTTATTTATAGCCTGCGCCATGAGACATCTGCTGCTGATGGGCCCTGTCTGCCGTGTCCACACAGAGGGAGTGTGTCAGGGGTGTCTCTGTGTGTCTCTCTGTGTGTGTGTGTGTGTGTGTGTGTGTGTGTGTGTGTGTGTGCGTGTGTGTTTGCGTGCGGCGGGATACATGCCAAGCTCCGGCTGTGCGGGTGTCCTCTCCCATCGCCTTTCCCCGCCGCTGATGCACTGCGGTCGGGAACCCGACGGACGGAGACTAGGGGCCTCCGTCTCCACTCTCCCCCCCCCCCCCCCCCCCCCCCGACCCCTCCTCCCCGGATCACCGCTGCCGCTGAGGCTGGACGTTCACTCGATGTGAGGGCTGCGGCTTGTTTTGTGTCTGTCGTCTGGGCAGCTCTGGTCGACTGGCTATTTCTGGGCAGCAGAAGCGAGGATGGCGGGGTGTGGTGGGTTGACATTCAGAAAGGGGCTAAAGCCATCTGATGCGGTCCTCTTCTATTACTCTCCTCTCTCTCGCTTTCTACGTAACCAGCCGTGGCTCAGAGCAAAGGGGACAGATCTGTTTGGTTTCTCCTTTCCCTCAGTAGAAACAAAAGATGTTTGGAAGAGACAAAGAGAGGGGGGTGGGGGGCACAGTGAATGGCACATCTTGTGGAGCGTCTTGTGCATTTTCTTTTTTGGTCTTCCTGAAAATAGCACTTCTCAAGTCCAAGACATCGCAGAAGCTAAAATTCTGTCCGAACAAGTGGCTGCAGACTTTATCCTTCTCTCTTTATATTAAATACATTTCTAAGATCTCAACATGCATATTTTCATGCAAGCTGACGTCTGCTCTTGCACCACCTCACTCGAAACACAATTGAGGGAACCGACTGAATATTGCCGTAAATATGTATACTATAAGAGTTGAATCTATGTAAATACATGCAACAATATAACTGTACCCAAATTATGAACCTTGTGTTTGTTTACCTGTATCTGCTATTCAGTCAAAAGAATAGGCCCTTACATATGGAGTCCACATTGGCCATTCTTATGCAGCTGTTCACTGATGGGGGAAAAAATGAGGACACAAATGTCTGTCAGGGATTTGCGTCTCTTTCCCCTCGCTCTCCGCATTTAAAAGTTTCATCTGCACAACAATATTGAGTGAAATCAAATTGCATGTTAATCTTGAGCCTCTCCCTTCCTTCCTTTCTCTGCCGGCTTCAGTGTCTTCGATGACATCTGGGCTCTCACTCTTACAATTCCCTGGGGCTCGAAGAAAAGGGAAAACAATTTCCACAATAAGCGCGAGATTAGAGGCTCCAGTGTGATTGTCATGTGGCGTTGAGCGTCCGCGGGAACAAGATTAATGTATTGTAATATTAACAATTGTTTGGCGTGTGTCACTTCTTGCCGGGCCGGATAAGGAGCGAGGTAAGTCCTCATTTATGGATAAAATCGTAAGCCTTGCGGCCTTTTGAATCGGCACCAGACAAGCTAAGCCTCTCGACTGAACTCTGAGAAGTCTCTCTCCAACAATGACCAATAAGCCTTTCATTAGTACCCTGATTGTAGATTATTCATGCATATTGCTCTTTTCCAAGTTATCCTCTCTCTTTTTCTTTTTTTTCTTGTGCTCTGGTACTCCATGTAAATTAAATTGAATATCCTCAGAGGGACAAAGCTGCTTTAAAATAAACATCAAGTTATCAACTGTTTTCTTAGCAAGAAATAGAAAAAAAGGCAGAACTTGTGAGTGGGTGCAGTATGTCCTAAATCCTGACGCATATTGCATGTGTAAGTCATAAGAGCAAGTTGTAGGAGGATGTGGAGTTATTATTGTCAATTGCATGTTTGCTGAGTAATTGTAAAATTGTTTGATTAAAAGCAGGTTAGTTTGAATTTCTGTGCTTCCGTGCTTGAAATTGTTACCTGCTGTAGCAGGTACAGCAGGTAGATATTTAACTCTGAAAGCAACTGTAGATTGTGTGCAATTAGGCACAATTTTCCAGGCACTGTCACTGAAATTATTCTTCAGTGGTTATCAATACCTAGTAACTACAACAACAACAACAAACAGTAATTGCATATCTGATTATGCTAAGTTGATCTGAACTTCATGCTTAACCTATTCTTGAGCAATTTGTGTCTGCGCACATCCAGACTGTATTTCTGCAGTTGGCCTGCAGGTGTCAGCCTGTATACATCTATGTTCCAACAGAGTCAGAACTGAAGTCTCAGTAGGTTCTCTGAGGTCCTTTCAATGTCTCTTCTCGAACACCACCACCTATGGCCCACTTATCGCAAGTCCATCTTTAGTTTACATTATATTAAAAGTAATGCACAACCAGTGAGGTATGACTAGATACATGAATGAATGACAAATTCATGTAGAGTAACCAGTCAACTGAATTGGGTGTTATAAGTACAAAACTGAAAAAAAAAATCCAACAATGATTGTTAATGGAAATAATCCCAACTCAATGCATTTCCAATTCATCATCATTGAAATTCTCTATTTTTAATTCAGTTATTAATTTAATACTGTTTCAGTGTTAGCTCTACCAAATTCCTTCAACCCATACATGTAACTAAATCACATGTGTTTGTGATTAGGCATAAGAGGCAGCAACCCCTGTGCAAAACTGTTTGTACACAGGTTATGTGATGGAGAGAGGGGTGTGGAGATCTGCACAGGGCAAGGATAGCACAGCAGGTCGACTGCATTCCCACTAGATGGTACTATGGCAACTGACTGCTGAGCTCAGCTCTGGTGTGTGTGTGTGTGTGTGTGTGTGTGTGTGTGTGTGTGTGTGCATGTGTGACCTCAGCAGCATTCCCTTTGGCTCTGCTCATCAGCACAGAATGTCTCGTAAAGGGCCAATAACCAGCCAGACCTGAGCTCTCTCTCTGTCAGGGACATTATGTGTGTGTGTGTGTGTATGTGTGTGTGTGTGTGTGTGTGTGTGTGTGTGTGTGTGTGTGTGTGTGTGAGAGATAGATTCCAATGCTAATTTTGCTCTGCTTGTCTGTGAGTGAATGCATTGTGTGTGTGTGTGTGTGTGTGTCTGTGTGTGTGTCTGTGTGTGTGTGTGGGTATGTTACATGCATGTGCTAGATACAATACAATTTGACTAAGTCAAATAAAAATCGTGATTTCTCATGAATTCAATAAATGTAAAAAAAATATTTTTTTTTCAATTTGTGTTACTTTTTTACTCAATTTAATGTGCATAGACATTGTCTTGTGTGTATGTAATTACTGTAATAATCATGTAATGCCTACACTCTTACCACTCTTAAAGAAAAAACATCCTCCAACAAACCTAGCTCCAATCAAGCTGATTTTCATTTGGCCAAACCTTTGTTTGGTCGGGAGTACCAGAACACATGGACCTGCTTCTCTATGGCTCCTGCTAAAGATCATCTCTGAGAAGTTGCCGTGCGTCCTCCGCCAGGCCAGGGATGATTGAGGGAGATTGCCTGCAAGCCACAGAGCTCCGTCCAAGGCCCTCGGAGAGGAAGGGGAGGGAGGTCTTGTGGCGGGGCGGGGGCATATATCTGAGTTCCTGGGGAGATGGGGGGGTGTGTGGAGAGGGTGGCTCCGACCGTGAACCCTCCCTCCCTCCTTCCTCACCCCTGGAGTGCCCAGGGTCTGGGCCTGTCTGCAGGGTTGGCACTAATTCAGCTGAGCCCAACACATGCCACTAAAACAAGCAAGACCCAGGGCAGTGAGGCCCTCCTGTTCCTGACTTACCTCAGAGAGAGAGAGAGAAAGAGAGAGGGAGAGAGAAAAAGTGCTGAAAGAGAGACAGACAGAGGGAGGGAATGAGGCCATAAGAAAGAAAGAGGGATGAGAATGGGATAGATGGAGAAAGCAAGAAGTTTTCAGTGGGAGAGAGTGATGGAGAGAATGAGGGGAAGAGTGACGCTAAAAGATAGACAGAAGTAAAGTGAGAGAGAAGCTAAAAGAGTGGTAAAGGGAGAGGGATGAGAGAGAGAGGGGGTAGAAAGAAAGATGGAGGCATAGAAGAGAGTGGTAGAGAGAAAGAGGGAGGCATAGAGAGAGAGAGAGAGAATGGTAGAGAGAAAGAGGTAGAGAGAAAGAGGGGACATAGAGAGGAAGTGGTAAAGAGAGAGAGGGGTGGAGAGGGGGTGTGTTGGGGGGCGGGGAACTGGATGGAGCGTGTCTCAAGGTCAGAGCCATATCCGTGAATTGGGGTGGAAGAGAACTAATGAGATTTTCATTCTCTTTGCCCTGCACCGGTGGCATCACCTTGCCTCTCTGTCAATCTTCACACACACACCACACACACACACACATACACACACACACATTCACACACACTCTCTCTCTCTCTCTCTCTCTCTCTCTCTCTCTCTCACACACACACACACACACACTCACCTTTCTTCGCCACCCTTCAAGCCGAGCTGAATCAAAAAAAGAAAAGGGAAAAAATGGACAGAAACGACAGGAGAGGTGGAGGAGTGGAGAGAATGAGAGGAGGGAGGGAAAAAAATCCTGTTTATTTTTTTAACAGGACTGTTAATCTATTTGGACTGGGCGTAATAGAACATTTGCATGGTGCCCCCTCAGAGGTGTCAGTGATAACCACGGGGTTGTGACATCCCCCCTAAATGTGCTGAGCTTTCTCCTCGTTCTCATCAAACACAGAGATCTTTATGGACTGTATCATATTGTGCAGTAATGTGCTTTATTGTCCACAGAATAAGCTTTTCTTAAAGGTAATTGGAAAGCTGGAAACGACGGCTATCGCCTGATTTTTAAATACATTATTTCTGAAATGTGGCTTGTGTAATGACCCTGTCGGTGTAAAATGTGAGATTTATCTTGGCAGGGAAAATTGATCCATTTCACCTTTGTCTAATGGAAATTTTTATCGGGGGGTTATCTGTTTATGTAAATGAGCGTGGGCCCCCGGAACAGGGGAATAAAAGGAACTTGAGGGTGCAGTTAATCTACCACTCGACATGTCAGTCAGAGCTCCCTGTCTCCCTTTCTATCTCTTCCCCTGTCTGCCTATGTGTGTGTGTGTGTGTGTGTGTGTGTGTGTGTGTGTCTTTTCTGGCAATACAGGGACATGAAAAGCTTTAGTGGAACATGAAGAAGTGAGGGGCCATTTTGAGTCCAGTTTACCATGACAACCACTTGAACAGGAAATGCTATTCTGCTGTTATACTCAAAACTCCTTACAAAAAAGCAACCACAGAAATAATGCAATATTTCATGAAGAACAATTGGAGTATGAAAGTATAGTACAATCAACTATAAAATGATAAAATATTGAGACAAATAATATCTGTGAAGTAAAAGGGGAAACAAATCTATGACTATGAGTATGACTTTTATGATTATATGTCCATAGGGGCCTATTGCACATGTACATATATGATCCAGGTGACTGACTCCTCCCCTGTGTACACACTTGACTGACATGTGATCCATACAGTGCTTTCTGTATGCTGTGTCTGGAACACAACACAGCCCATCATTTTCTCCACAATGCTTTTCATGTGTTGCCTGTCTGCTTTTGACAGGCCAGTCACTTAAGAGTAGGCAGGCCAGATTGACAAGCCGTCCCACGTGTGTGTGTGTGTGTGTGTGTGTGTGTATTTGCGCCTGGGCACTCGCTCTGTGGTTTTGATGTTTTATGAGGGCTTTCTCCCGGTTGCCTGCATCATGTGTTGACAGTGATGTGCTGTTTGTTGAAATACAGCCGGGATCTCTCACTCTCTCCTCTCTCTCTCTGTCTCTCTCTATCTCTCTCTCTCATTCTCTCTCCGCTACTGAGGGGGACGGATAGAGATTTACCTGCAGTGTGTTCGTGGTCTGATCGTCCCAGAGGTGGGCGTTTCTGTCAGGAACACTGAGACAGACGAGACGAGGGACAACCCTGCCCTGTGACAGACAAGACAAGACAAGATGGCGTGTGGACATAAGCGTGTCTAGGAAGTCCATTACAGTCCTATAAACTACACCACATCCTCAGAGGAGTTACTGGTGACCACAGCCTCTGCTAGGCCACCAATTGGTCTGGTGATGCAATGGTAAGCATCGCTGCTTTAAAACCAGTCAGCCTGAGGCCGATTCCTGAACACTGTAAGTCGTGGATAAAAGTGTCTGGTAAATGCCCTAACCTTTACCTCTGAACTATATTTTTGTGTTAATGCTAATTTTGCTAACAATCTATAGTTTATGCTGCTTGTGCTCAGAGCATTGGTCTATCAAGATTGAGAGGACTGCTTAAACTGGTCAAATCAAATGGCCATCTTTTAGGTTTCTATGCCTTAAGTTACCACACAAGTGCAGTCAAACTTCTCTGAACAGGGAAGCGTAAGCAGCAGAGAGCATCTGTGCTGTTTCTTTCTCTTGTTGTGGCACTTTCACAGGGACAGAAAGAACTAATTTTCCAGTCAGTTGAATGGAAGAACACCAAGTTCCACAGCATGAACCAAGTTCCCGTGAGGTTCCCGCCCTAACGTAATCCATTTCTGTCATTTAGCTTTAAAAAAAAGAGGAGTTCCTCGGGACACAGCTGTCGTAAACCTTCTTGTTACAGGCTGACTTGGGAGCCTCTCAGGTGCGCTGGTGTCTCTCGGATGTGGCGGCCTTTAGTCAACGGTGACATGCACCGGGGAGGACGGTGGGTACGAGAGCAAGAGTGCTTTCCCCCTCTCCAGCGCCCCCCACAGGGACTTATGTGCCATTAAAAGAGCGCCGGCGGATTGACGCCGGCATTAAAAATGGATCTAGCACGGCAAATGGAGTGTCCCCTCTCATCCGCCGTCACGTCCGTCCCACAGGGGAGGGCTACTCTGACGGATGAGAAGAGATGTCCCATGTTCCCATGTCTCCTCTCAGAGGAGACATGAGGAGATATGTCTCAGAGGAGACATGGGAACATCCTCTCTCTTCCACCCTGTTAGACGATGGTCCCACACTTAGAGGACTGTCTTGGACACAAGCAAAGCCTGATGTGGGCGTATCATCTCTGGAACTTTCTCTCTCTCTCTTTCTCTCTCTCTCTCTATTATGATACAGCTCCCAAAGTTGTAACTTAGCTAATTTACTGTAATAATGACTATTAAACATAATTTTAGTACTTAGCAAAACATGTTAATTAACAGTGAGTTACAGGAATTTGATACTGAATAGTGTTAGACATGACATGAAAAGGCCCTTCAACACCAGCCATAACTGCCAAACTTTAAAACAGGTAATATCTAATGCACAAATTGACTGCATTAACAGAAATGTAATAACGTACAGTGTAATGTGTCCCAATGTGCTACTACTGAATTTATTACACTGCAATGAATACTATAATTATGAAATTGCAGGGTGTGTGTGAGATAGGTAAGTTTCTCTTGCATAGCTAGCATTAGCATCACCCGAACGGCTACCCAATGTGAATTCATTTTCCGCCAATGAAAAGCCTAACAAAGCATTAGCTCCCCCATTAACATGCCTTATAGCATTAGCAGCTCCTATCACCAATACTCACCAATAAATGTTATTTCTCCTGCTTTGTTGATAAATACATTTCAAAGCATGTGTGTTAACAGGACCTATAATCTACAGAGTCAGGGTTAAAATGGCAAGTCTCAGAGGTCCTCAGCCATGTCGTTATACTCAAAATAAAGCAGAGTACCATACAACACAACAAACACATAACAGTGCAGTGATGGTATTCAATATGAGTGGTGGTTTTAGGTGTTTGCACCATTAGTGTTTAGATATTGATTTAATGCATCCTTCTCCGTGTCTGAGACATTTGTTCCTTTCCCCTCCACTCTTTGTCTGTATGAAGAGCAGCTGTCTCCCCTCCCTCTCCTTGCCTGCGCTGATTCTATGGCTCATGTTTATACTGTCATCACATTATCATGATCTCTCGACCCCCATATACAGACCACACACATGGCCATTATTCAGCAGAGATGATCACTTGCTCTCTGGGTCCTGCTCCTTGTCTCCTCTCCTCAATTTCCTCCCCCTCCCTCCATGACCTCCTATCTGCTCCTCGCGCTCTGTCTCCATCGTTGTTGTTCCTGCTCTTCCTTCCCCTCCTCCTCTCCTCTCCTTTCTTCTTCTCTCCTCTACCGTCTCTACCTCACTTCTCATCTCCTTTCCCTTCATTCTCTTCTCTCATCCTCCCCTCTTCCAACCTCTCCTCTCCCTATACCTGTCCTCTCCTTCCTCTGTTCTCCTCTGCTCCCCCTCTTTCCTCCCCCTCCTCTCCTGCTCTCCTCCTGTCCTCCTCTCTCTCCAACCCCTCCCCACCTCTCCTGCGCTCCTGTCAGTAATTTGTTGCTAATCAGCTGTCAGCTCTGGAGTGATGATGAGGTGATCATGTCTCTCTCTCCCTCCCTCCCTTCCCCCTCTCTCTCTCGCTCTCGCTCCCTTTCCTCTCTCTCTCTCTCTCTCCTCATTCTCTCTTGCCGCAGAAAAAAAAGAGTGAAGGGGAAAAAAAGAGAAGAGGTAATGGCCTTAAAAGTCACAGAGTCAATGTCAATGGGATCACTCGGATTCAATCAGAGGCGCCGGCAAGAAGGATGTCCCCTGCTGACATTACCACTCATTTTGAGCCCAAGCATCTGGGTCCTAGTAAATAAGCATCAGTGGGAGGGTCTGTGGGACAGGTCATTAGCCCTGAGAAAAATAAATATCCGCCGCTCTCATGAAGGCTGCAAGTCATTTAGCACAGAGCAGGAAATTTCACCCTAGATTAAGTATGATGAGCCAGTAGCAGTCAGCAGGGGCCCTGAGACTGCTGCTGCTGCCCGCTAACGTGCTAACGCGCTAGCCTACTCAGTAGGCTAAGGGGCCCTGATGGAACTCCACTCATATTTGGATTCAAGCTTAGCCAAATGTATTATGAATTTAAGCCTTGACGGAGTGACAAAAGGGCCGGTTGTACCCAGTGATATAACTCCCTCTTCCTCATTCCATTTCCATATGGAGTTAACTTCGGACTCTTAACCCTCATGTTGTCAATTTGACCCCAAGCAATGTTTAACATAATAAAATATATGGGTCACTTTTTTGTTTTGCCTCAAGTTTCATGACTTTTCCTGAACATGAAATTTGCACAAAAATATCTTTCCAATGTCCTGTAAAAAAAATAGTTACGTTGGTGTTCTTGGGGTCAATTTGACCCCATTTTTATGAAACATGAGGTAAATGAATATTTGACACATTATGGATATTATTATTGTAATAGTATGAGAACATGTAGTTATTATCATTATTACATATACAAGTACATATTACATATAAGTTATTTTGGCACGCCTGAAAAAGTCCAAAAAGTCAGCCTTTGGGCTGTTGACACTGGATTGGCCATATTGCCAGCCAGGGTTCCAGGGTTCATAAAGGGGTGTGGGGTTGTGGGATTGTTTTGTAGGGCTTTTGATGGTGGTTATTACACTCTTGTTAAGTACCTACCACAAAAAAAACTGGGTAAAATTTTATAATTTCAATCATTTTTGAATCAGGTTTTTCAGCTGGAGTCAAATTGACCCCAAGGATAACGAACGTCGGTAAGATTTGAGGACAACATGAGGGTTAAACATACTTTATGCACTGATACTGAAACACAAATACACACATACAATACATACCTTACATCTCTAGCCTGGCACGCCCTCCCAGTGACGCAATGCCTTCAGGCTTTTGCTGCTGGTCTGGTCAACTGCTCATTGAGAAGGATTTCTGAGTTCCCGAAATCTGCGGAACTGCCCCCTTTGGTCGAGAACCAATCAACTTTGAGCAGCTCCAACGGCTCTGGGTAGAGGCGTGTTCAAGGCAGAGGAAAGAGTGTTGTTATTGGTTTAAACTCGGCAAACTGCTTTCTGACATCTACCAGTAGCAAATCGAGGCACTTAAAGGAGGCGGGTCAACCAGCGCTTGCAAGAAACCGTGTTAGCACATGCTGTTGGTCAGACTAAAGTCTCGCAGAGCCTTTGAAAGTCGATGGTAATCAGGCTATTACATCTCTCTCCTTTCACACATATCACAACACCACTTTCTCCTTAATATGGCTCAGGCACACCTGCATAATATCACTCATGCTCTTTCTCCTTCTTTCACTTCCTGTCTCTCTACTTCTTTTTTCTCACTCTCTCTCTTTCTCTCCCCAATATTCTCTTCCCTTCATCCTCTCCGTACTTTCCATCTCTCCTCTCATCTCACTGTTATCTTTTTCCACTGTTCACTTTATTCCCTCCTCAATGCTTCTCTCTCTCTCTGTCTCTTTCTCTCTCTCTACCCCCCCCCCCCCCCCCCCCCCTCTAAACGAGGTACTGCTTTAATTAGCTAATTAAATCTCAGTAGGATGGGGACTCCCTCCCTGCGGGGGGGGGTGAGGAGTGGTGAGGGGGGTCCCACTGCCCTCCACCACTGGGCTAAGTGCTGAACACGGAAACACGTGTCTCTCTGATCCGCTGTGCACTAGCAGGCAGCTTAAGGATGACACTTAACCAGCTCGCGCTGAGCACCAGGGCAGCTGTGAGAAGGTGTGAAACGGTAGCAACTGTGTATAGGGAATGACATACATTGATGTCTTATTGAATTATGAAACACACATTTACTTTGATCGTGGAAAAAGAAGTGGGTTTTCACATGTTAAGGAAATATGGCCAACAAAGAATCCCTTGGTCAACTGAAAGCATAAGAACATTTCAAATCAAGTTATAGATGTTTTCAAGTATTGGCTAAGAGAGATATTATGATCAAACTTAGAGAAGAGGACAGCCTTCTGGAGGGAAGGGAGGGGCCCATCACTGGTACCACTGGGACAGTCCATCAGCAGGCCTGGGCTATCACACTGTACTCTCAGAAGTTAGAGATGTCTTTGGCAAGCCACACAGTCCGCAAAATCCTCATGTGTAAATGACCCTGTCTGCTTTGAACCGTCATCTATCCAATTAATAGTAATGACCGAATCCATCACGACAAACATAATATAAACATTATCATATTAACCTTTAAAAAAACTCTAATTCTTATTCTATCAACATAATTAATTTAATCAGATTGAAAGGAGAGGGTTATATGAATAATTGATGTTAACTCTTAAGGATGAAATATTCATGTTCCTCTGACATGGCTTGCCACATGTGAATACCAAACGTGACTCCATGTGTAAGTATGTGTGTACAGTGTCTCAGTGTGTGAGATATTTGAATGAATATGTGTGTGTGTGTGTATGTGTGTCTGTGTGTGTGTGCATGTGTGTGTGTGTGTGTATGTGTGTGTGTCATGCATAAATACAAGTGAGAATGTGTTGAGTGTGTTTTATTTTGTCATTTTCTATCTATTTGGTCGTATGTGATGAGAACTTTACATGTGTTCATATGTATGAGTTACGTATGTGCAAATGCATGACTTATTTGTGTGTTTATATGGTATACCATCTGTCAATGTCTGAATTGAGTGTATGCATCTGCCTCTACTTAAATGTGTGTGTGTGTGTGTGTGTGTGTGTGTGTGTGTGTGTGTGTGTGCATGCTATTTCAGTATCTGTGAATGTGTATGTCTGTGTGTGTGTGTATGTGTGTGTGTGTGTGTGTGTGCATGTGTGCTAATGTCTCCTTGTAGTGAAATGGCTTGTGGATGAGTTCTGGCGTGGTGGCCCCTGGAGTGGTCTCTGCTGGCTGGCTGCGGTGGTGGCGATCTGACCTTCATGCTGCGTCGCATCTTCACAGCTGAGCTCCCAGACCCCCCCCCCCCCCCACACACACACACACACACACCATCACAGTGTGCACGATTCTGGCTCCTGCCCTTGGCCCCCAACTCCACAGATACTCACACCTCTCTCTCTCTCTCTCTCTCTCTCTCTCTCTCTCTCTCTCTCTCTCACACACACACACACACAGTACTAATCTCAAACACAAGAGAATGGTATCATTGAGCTTGGCAAAAGCAAATAAAGTTGAAGGAAGTGGGACACACACTCTCTCTCTCTCTCTCTCTCTCTCTCTCTCTCTCTCTCTCACACACACACACACACACACACACACACACACATATACAAACAAACACAACCAAGCCACCCACACACACACACACAGACACACACAAACACACACACACACACACACTCTCACACACATACTATGCTAGTGTCCAGTGTGGCACAAAGAGGCAGGTGGGTCCAGGTGAGGACTGCAGCTGTGGATTGTCACTGTCTCCACCCACCCATCACAACCAGTGGCCTGCCAACGCACCAAACTCCCCTCTCCACGACCAAACTAAACTCCCCTCCCCTCTCCGTGAACTATAACGCACAAAACTAGTCTCCCCTCCTTCCAACCCTAACTGTGCAGCCTCACCTCTAAAAATGGACAGTGTATATACCAAAAGGCATCACTTTTAGAACTGACACTTGGCTGCACCGCTACACGCCGGTTCTTTATGGTGTCACGTCTTGTTCTTTATGCCGTGTTTCCCTCCCTGTGCAAACGGTTCCCTCCACGT
This sequence comes from Sardina pilchardus, assembly GCF_963854185.1. Taxonomy (NCBI): domain Eukaryota; kingdom Metazoa; phylum Chordata; class Actinopteri; order Clupeiformes; family Clupeidae; genus Sardina; species Sardina pilchardus. Next base: position 17,425,148 of record NC_085001.1, on the reverse strand, counting down.
TGAGCCGCGGAGAGGAGCTGAGTTAATGGCTGCCATCGATCTGAGTCTCGGGGCCACGGCTCCGCTCTCCAGCCCGCTGCCAGACACCTGTCTCAGGTGTGGCCTGTGCCTCTCTGCGGCTCCTGGAGCCAGCTAGCCAGCTTAGCCAAGCATGGCTCCATTTAGCACTAATAGTGCGAGAAGATTAATGGCAGGTGACACTCAAGGTGAGGGCCTCCAGCACCAGCCCCAGGGACAGGAATGAAAACCAGTCTGCCACGCTGGCATTGGAGTCCTGGAGAGCCGGGGATAAATTAATTATGTTGCTAACTAGGTAACTAACTAGCTAATAATGCACTACGTAACTACAAGCTAACAATGTTGCTAACAAGTGGATTAACTTCCTAACAAAACACAAAGTCTCCAACTCTTTTGTTTGTTTCTTTCTTTGTATTACAATTACATCATCCCTTAGTCAGCTGTGTAGGAAGCTGGTGCTTCTATTTGTCTGCCGTTAGAGGTCTCTTTGTGGTTTTGCTGTGGTTGATTGGCACAGGCAGCTGATAGGTTCATCTGTGCCTGTGTTGCCCACCTGTGTGAGGTGTGGCCTTTGGCATGATGGCTGTTTGACCTCTGACCCCTCACGCCACCTCTCCGCCCTCCCCCCTTCGACACTGTCTGAGTTGTGTTCTCCTGTTAAGGTCAGTTCTGATTAAGGCATTGTGTTTGTTAGACCTTCAACTGCAAAAGACCCTCACCGCACACAATGCCCTTGTTTTTTATATCATATTGGGTATTGTTCTCTAGGCCCTTTGTCTTGAGAAATTAAAAGGGGATTTTTTCCTTCTTTACCTCTATTTTGTTAAAAAAAAACAGCTTTGTAACAACTGCTCATGCCCTGACATGTGGTCTTGACAGTGCTTTTATTGACTTATTTTCACACGAGTCAGACAGGGCATTCTCAGGGCAGAATTCCCCCCAATACATTGGAAGTATCGCAGCTGAACTTGATGTAAGGGTATTTTCGTGTGCTAATTTTCAAAAAGTGTCAGACATGATTGCATGTTTTGAGTGAACTGAACCAAATTGTCCCAGTTAATCACTTCTTAATCTAGGCTTGGAAATGGCTAATTCTGACGATGAGGCACATGCCACTTGTATCACGCAGAGTCATTCAAGTGTCTGCTTGGCTGTGCTGCTGCCTGTTAGCATGTATGCTAATGGTGAGCAGTCATCTCCCCCTTCACTCCACTCTTCACAGATTTCGGCTCTTCTCCATGTGATCCCTGGGGAAGATGCATCGACGATGGTTCTGTCGCCTGTCGACTGACGAAGCAGAGAGTCCACTGCTCAGTTTCAGCTTGTATAGTGACTCATTGGCGGCAGCCGTTGAGACTCACCCCGGCAACTGCTGATTAGTACATCACATCAACGACCAGTTTAGCAACTGTTTGAATATCATTTTATGTATTGCCAATCTGCTATTCACTATCTCTCACTCTTATTTGTGGCCTCTGTGGTTCCTTCTTTCTCTTTCTCTCTCTCTCTCTCTCTCTCACACACACCAGACTGGTGCAGTGTTGCTTTTCACAGTTAATCGCCAGGGACATAAACCAGCCACATATTCACATTCCATCTGCTGGTAAGGGTGCTGTACACTTTTCTCTCATTCAAGAATTTGGACAGGATGAGAGGAAAGAGAAGAGAGAGAGAGAGAGAGAGAGAGAGAGAGAGAGGGGGGGGGGGGGGGGGAGAGAGAGAGAGAAAGAGAGAGAAGAAATCAATTGCAAATGATGTAACACAGACAAAGTGGTCACTTAGAAAGATTGTCCATGGGCATTACATGAACCATACAGACAGACAGACATACTAATAGTACTGACTGATAGACAGACTGTAATGTGCTGTACTTGGGGGTCTGGTGCTGTCTGTATGTAGCAGTGATGGTATAGAGGCAATAGATAGATAGATAGATAGATAGATAGATAGATAGATAGATAGATACTTTATTGATCCCCAAGGGGAAATTCAAGAATAATAATAGAGATGAGATACTGTAAATGAGATCATATTATGCTACTCTGTGTGTGTGTATGTGTGTGTGTGTGCGTGCGTGCGTGTGTGTGTGTGTGTGTGTGTGTGCATCATGTGTCTGTGTGCATGTGTGTGTGTGTGTGTGTGTGTGTGTGTGTGTGTGTGTGTGTGTGTGTGTCTATGTGTGTGTGTGTGTGTGTGTGTGTGTGTGTGTGTGCGTGTGCATTTCAGTGTGCAGTGCATTCTTAAAGCCCTTTCATCATCATATTTCCCAGCGGAGCCAGCATGCCAAAGGAACTTAAAGGAGCCATGCCCCTGCCATGCCAGCTAAGAGCCAAACGCAGACGGCACCAGAGTACCCCACACCCCAAACCCGCCTCCCATGCCTAGGTCCCCACTCTCTTTGCCCGCATGCCTCATCAATTATGCCCTAAAGCCGCCATACTGAAGACATCACTTAGAACCAGGGAAGAGGATGGAGCTGTCGCCACGGTGATGATGGATGGCGGCCCTGGTGGTGGATCTCCCAGCATGCACTCTGGGGCCTGTCACTGTGGAGCTGTGGAGAGGAAGTGAGAGTCGGAGTTGGAGGGGGTGCATGAGGGGGTGGGCAGGGGAGTGAGCACAGACTGAGCCACACAAAATATGACAGGGCAGATGGATGGAGAGAGAGAGAGAGAGAGAGAGAGAGAGAGAGGGAGAGAGAGAGAGAGAGAGAGAGAGAGAAGATAGCTCATTGCTATGCCATGATGCCAACTGTGCAAACATACAGTGGTTAAGTGAATGCTTACAGAAAAGGACAAAACACAAAATAATATTTGATTTTGAGTTTAGATGGGATTGTATAGGAAGTGTGCGTGTGTGTGTGTGTGTGTATGTGAGAGAGAGAAAGAGAGAGAGGGAGAGAGAACGAGTGTGTGTCTACACATGTATGTGTGTGTCTACAGTACATGTGTATGTACTGTAAGTACTGTATGTATGTAAGTGTGTGGTGTGTGTCTGGAGGAGTGGGTAGGGTGGGGGAGGGCTGCTGGTGTCTAAGGCCCTGTCACTAATTATACAATTGGTGCTTTGATGTCCAATAGTCATTAAAGATTCAATTGGGTCTAGAGAGAATTAATAGTGCTTTAATCAACATGCGCTAATTAGCTAATAACATGTTAATTAAATCTGGTATTTAAAGTTCTGAGACATGTAAAGCTTAGTCTACCATGCAGCCTCGTTTAACTTGATGCACAGCTGAATGAAATTAGTATGTACATGTATATGTGAGTGTGCTGGCACACACGTGTGTGCGTATGTATGTGTGTACCAAAAGATATATATTATATACGTACTACTATACTAGTTATAGTGCCTATATATATATATAATATATACATACAAATAAACATAAATTACATAGAAATCTGGAGAGTAATGCATGAAGAATATGAGGAGACCAGTCATAAGTGACATTCCTATCCTATTTCTATTTTAGGCCCAATGGATAATGGAATAGGAGGATAACAATGGTATAATTATTTTTCACCTGTTCTTTAGTTTCTTTCCTCCTCCCCTACTGTATTTAACATAAATGTATTATTTATATGTTTGTGTATTCCTAAATGTATGATGTATTCCTGTATGTAGACATATATGTGTTTAAAGTTATCACACTACCCCTTTCATCGTCTGTGTAGTGGCCTACTGTAGCACCCCACCTACCTGACCCCCCCCTGCTCCTTCCTCCCTCTGAGGTAATCAGTCACTACAAACCGGCTCAACGCAGCACTAACAAATAAGGCTTCGATCATGGCTTGCAGATGGACACTTACGCCGCCATATGCCAAGCGTCCCCTCTGACGACAAGGATGTAAATATACACACCGGCACACACACACACACACACACACGGGCGGGCGGGTGAATAGGGAATGGCAGAAAGCCAATAGAAGGAGACCTGCTATCTGCCTGCCTGGGCTGGGTCCCCCACAGATTAGCTCAGAGTTATTTTGCTGAGCGCGGGGCGAACCATCACTAGGGGCCTTTTAATGGGAAATCAATAGGCCCCGGTGGTGTAAAACGCTTGACCTGATCATTTCCTGCTCCTTTTCTCCCCCCGGCTGCCCGGGAAGGGAAGGGCTCCATAAGCCGTCGGGCACTTTTTATTTTTCAGAGAATAACAAATGACGCGGAGAAGATGGCAGCAGCCGTAGCGAGCGAACCGCAGGCCCATTGATTCCCTCTGGGGATCGGAAATTCCTTATCAACCTTAATTCACCTCTGCCCTGTCTACAGATGAGTAGATATCGATCTTTCCCTCTCTTTCTCACTCTCCCACTCGATCTCACTCTTGCTCACTATCTCTCTATTGCTCTGTGTAGCTGTCAGGTTATCAATCTCTGATTTTCTGTTAGTGTAATTTGCTAGTGTTTGCCATGATGAATAGAAACAAATCTCTCTGGTAAGCTGTGGATGTTAATTTCTATTAATGGACCTAAATGCCCATAAAAGATGTTGTGACAGTATTCAATAGTCTCTTATAGTAGAATAATACTTTCTTACAATAACTATGATATGCTGGCCATACAGCTTATACTGTATGTACCGTATGAACTTGCTTAACATTGTTTACTGAAATATAGATGAGTTGGATCTATTACTCTTTTATGTAAGTCCCTATAGTCAATCCTCTACCTTTCTTCTCTCTTTCCGTCGCACTTGCGCACTTACAGTACACACACACATACTCACTCATACATTGATACACTCCTTCGTCCTTCCATTTTCATTGATTCCCATTACACGATGCATTCTTCGCCCGCCAAAACCAATATTCTACACGTCTTCCCTGGCAGTTGGGGCCCCAACGCAGAGCGGCACGGCACGGGTTGGCTTGGCAGCGTCTGGATCTTCGAGTCTCCTGCCACAGATCGATACTTTTGATGGAAAGCAATAATCAGCTCTATTAAGTGACAAAGGTTTGCACTGCAACAGCTGGCCTGGCTCGGGCGCCGGCCTTGTCGGAGTAATGAATCGTGAAACAATCAGGCAGTAGCCATTTGTGTTTAGATCTGTAAATATGGCGCGGTACAAGTGCCAGACCATCGCCCGCTCCCCAGCTGGGGCCACAGATGGTCTGGACAGGGAGCGGCTCAGGAGCCTTCCACTCCTCCGTCTCTCTCTCTCCCTCTCTCTCTCTCTCCATCCCTCCATCCCTCCCACCTCTCCTCCGCGGTCGCCTGAGTGACAACTTCACTTTCGTGCCGACTTGCGCGCACGTTTCTCCCACATCCGGCGCCAAGCTTCCTTAAAAGGCCTGACGGGGGCTCCGGGGCGAGATGAGTCGCAAAGCTCAGTGAGACGTCATTGGTGAGATGGGAGAGAAAAAATATAGCGAGAAAAAGGGGGGGAGGGGGAGAAGAAGGAGTGTGTGTGTGTGTGTGGGGGGGGGGGGGGGGGGGGGGCTGAGAGGAGCAATGTGATCTTGCTATTTAAAGACATGATCACCTAATTAACCTTGTAGGGCAATGAGGGAATCTGACACGTTGGCCCAGTAGAACAGTGGCGAGTCGCAACAATAAATCTAATTAAGTAGCCCTTTCTCTGCCAGCAACACAAGAGAATGAACACTCCTGCAGTTCATTATTTGCCCCCTCCCTCATCCCAAAAAAAATCGTCGAAACCCTCTGAGCTTATCAGTCTCAGTGAGTAAAGCGACCCCAGATGTGATGGCAGCACACTTTGCGCGTGACAGCTGAATAAATACTGTGGCAATCGCGCAGACAAATACGAGCCCGTCTTCAAACCCCCTCGCTCGTTCGCTCGCCATTCATCCACTCAAACGATGGCAAAGGAGACGGAGCGCGTTTAATCCGCGCGCCGAGGAGAGACGTCCTTGAAGATAGAGCGCGGAAAGAGACAAAAGGTTTATTTAATCTTCTCTTCAAGGTAAATGATTCCGCTGTACTCCACATCCCTGCTCTGTGAAGCAGGGCTAGGCCACTGATCTCGCTCTCTCTCTGCTAGCTACTTAAGCTCCCCCCGCCACCATTACTACCACCAAGATGGCTGTTACGGGGATCCTGTATTTAAAATGTTTCTTCCCTTGTTGAAACACAAGGTAGGCTACGTGGTTTAAAGCAACACTAAAGAGTTTTTCGTACCTTAAAATAATGTTTCCAAAATCATTTCAGCGGTTCATCAACTCGTAACAGGGTGAACGGCACTTCTGCTCTATTGACTAGAACCTCACTACTGTATGTAACTTTACGAGGTGGGGTAGTGTATCTGTAGTTCGATGAAATGAGACATCAGAAACTACAAATTTGACTTGCTTTGATGTCGCAATACATCATACTTTCATAAAATCATGCAACATATTCTACCTTGTCTGTTTGTTGCTGAATAAACAAATAGCGTGTTTGCGACAGAGGAAAAGTGCTTTAGTGTTGCTTTAAGGGCTATGTTAAAAAAAATGGCGCATACTGCGCATCATACATGAACTAGCTGATTGGAATTTAGAAGAATGGATTAAGCCATTTTGGTTTACAGTAATGACATTCCTACCTGTTTAAAGAATACAAACTCCTCAAGCAATTGGCTTCAAACACTTTCTTTGTATGTCTGCATGTGAGTGTGTGTGTGTGTCTGTGTGTATGTGACTGTATTTATGCTTTACTGGATGAGACAGAGCAGGTCCCCATGGGCGGTCAGACCTCTGTTCGCGCCGGTAACACTGGCCTGAGTCGGACCTCACTGTCCTTGCCCCCCGAGGACCCGATGATTGCAAACCTGGGCACTGGAACTTTTCACCACGTTAACTGTCATGACCCCGGTCGGCCACGGGGAAATGGCTTAAATAAGCTGTCAGCTTCAATAAAGCAGATAAAGGCGTCAGATAAATGATTATTGCATTGTGGGAAAAGATCATTTCTGTACAGAAATGGAGGATGACCTTTCCAGGTAATTCCTGGCCAACGATTCTTCTTCTTCTTCCTCCTCTCTCTTTCTCTCTCTCTTTCTCTCTATCTCTCTCTCTCTCTCTCTCTCGGATAAATCAAGCTCTCTTTGTTCAGGCCTGATGTGCTGGAACCGTATTGTGTGGGCAGTGAAACACGCCTCTCACAGTGCTCACAGGCCTGTAACACACGCCCCATAGACCCTCTCTGCTTTAAGAGCCAAATTACTACACTTTAAGGTCGAGGCAACCTCCATAAAGCTATGTCCCAATGCTAAGTGCAGTAGCCTTTACGTACTGTATCTATTGTTATTTCATATTACATATGTTAACCAGGAGACAACATTTTCAGTGTTTTAAACAGTGGGCAATTTGTTTGGCCAGAGGACGAGGGGGGCTGCATGGAAATACATTCTTTATTTATGATAAGGCAACAATTACCTTGCATTGTTAACATTTACTTAAAATTAATGGTAGATTTACAAGGGTATTGGTTTATTCTTTTTTTTTTAAGGGGACCATCTCAACATGATTGGGATACTGATTACTGATTTAAGGCAATGTGGGGTCACTCACTGACTCTGTCCATAGACAGAAAGGGCAGAACAATGTGTAGACTTTCCTCAAACATTTCAGACATGTGTAGGGACAATAAACAGTGTATAGAGACAGTTTGACCATACTCAAAGACTGTAGACATACTGATATGGTATGTCACGACAGTTTGTGGACAACACACAGAAACTTGAGTCATGCGTGGACATAGCCAGTGCTGAAAACAGTGAGAGGAGGACATTAGTGTTGAGGGTAGACAGTGAGTGGACATTATGTAGAGTTGAGGCTGGAGACAGTGAGTGAGGGGACGTGTTGAGTGCTGTAAGACTGGAGACAGTGAAGGGACATGTTGAGTGCTGTAAGACTGGAGACAGTGAGGGGACATGTTGAGTGCTGTAAGCCTGGAGACAGTGAAGGGACATGTTGAGTGCTGTAAGACTGGAGACAGTGAGGGGACATGTTGAGTGCTGTAAGACTGGAGACAGTGAAGGGACATTATGCAGTGTTGAGGCTGGAGACAGTGAGTGAGGGGACATGTTGAGTGCTGTAAGACTGGAGACAGTGAAGGGACATATGCAGTGTTGAGGGTGAGGACATGTTCAGTGTACACGCCACATATGCCTCAGAGGCTCTAGTCTGTTCCTCACACCCCTGCTGTGTGCCTGGCTGCACAATGTCTTCCCCTAAAGTAAGCTTTTTTCACACATACGTGAACACACACACACACACACACACACACACACACACACACACACACTTTTACACACACATACACACGCTCACACGCACGCATGCAAATGAACACATGAATGCATGAGATGGCACACACACAAACACACACACATACGCAGATTGCCTAGAAATGACAGAAGAAAGAGCCTGAGTTTGTGTGAGTGTGTTATGTGAGTGTGTCTGTGTGTCTTTGTTTCTTTCTCTATCCCTCTCTGTGTGTTTGTGTATGCGTGTGTGTCTGTGTTTGTGTGTGTTTGCGTGCGTGTCTGTGTGTGTGTGCGCGCGTGTGTGTGTTTAACTGTGTATCGCGTGCCTGCGTATCACACAGAGAGAACAGCTGATACGTAGTCAGAGAGAAAGAGAGCAAGACGGGGAAGCAACACTGCTCCATTCTTCACTCCACTTCCCTTGTGTTCCCCCGCCGCAGTCTGCTCCGAGCCCAGCGTCTGCGTCTGCGTCTGTGTCTGCTGGCTTTTCCACACCATTACTCCACGGCAAGATTGTTTCCAGTTTATAGAAGAGATATTAATCCAGTTTCACTCTCTCTCTCTCTAATAGGAGACAATCAAATGCACCCTTTTCTCCAGAATTCCCTTTTCGACTCTATAAAGTCTATAGCTGACTGAACAGCACAGAAGACTTTACTAGAACCCTCTGTTATAAGATATAGCAATGACATAAATATGCTGGGGGGGAAATAGAATAATCTAACATGTGATATTTGCAGCAATTATTCCAAAATCTGCCATTGCCACAAGAACTGATATAATGACGTATGCTTTGGCAGATTATTAGCTTGTTACATTGGCTGTTATGGTATTTAACATCAGAGCCATCCTGAAAATGACTAATGATGATAACATGCCACAACTGGGTATTAACTTTAACAGAGTATCACCTCTTCTGTGACATTTTTATGACAAGGTTATGTCAGTCTTGTGATAGAGGACTCAGGTATTGGAATAACTGGAGATGTATTCAGTCTTGTCACATAAATTGGAATTACAGTGTGAGATGCATCTCTGTGATTGTTGACATTACGGAAGTTTTTTTGATGGGGACTATATTTCATTTTATTTATTTAGTTGTAGCCAAATGTGTTAGATGCGAGTTGAATCTGAGGCTTAGTTTTCTCATATCTCTGTAAGCATACACTGTACAGTATGGTATCTATGACTCAGAAATAGTTACAATTAACACAAATGATTTAACTATAGATGCAATGTTACCCCATAATACAGGCCAAACCATCCAATTCATCATGGCGTAAAATTGACAATAGTTCAGTACCTTACCTGGCCGTGGCCTGCCTTCCTGCTCCTCGAGCACCAGCAGTGAAGTACAGGTACATCGTCACAGCAACACGGGTGTGGCCAGACCCCAGCAATGATTTAGTGACAGCGAAGGCCCAAACACATCAGACAGTGGCCACTTAAGTCCCTGGAGCCTACGTGGTGTTTTACGAGTGCTCTATTCAGGGAGAGCGAGCGAGCGCACGCGAGAGAGAGAGAGAGAGAGAGCGAGCCTGTTTTGAGGGCTTGACTAATGTGCCGTGGGGGTCAGGGGCCTTTAGTATCTGTGTATGCCTCAGCAACTCTACCCCCGCACACCCCTCCATCTCCGTCTCCCACGTTTCCGCTGGTCTGGACAGCTCTCTAACACACACAGGCAAATAACACATCTCACCTTAGGTGGGAGGCATGACCGTATTATCACGGCACCCCCCCGCCCCCCCTGGCTCAGAAACCCCTCTCGATTGGCGACGAGACGAGCGGCGAGTGGGAATAAAGACTTATGGAAAATGAAATGGGCTATGACTAGCCATAAGCGTGGAGACAATTACCGGTCTTTCTGTCTTTCTTTTCCCCCCTCTCCCTCGCTCTCTCTCTCTCTCGAGCCCTCTTTCTCCCTATTCCGCCCTCCCTCCCTCTCTCTCTCCCTCCCACCCCCACGCCACACTTCATCCCCCCATCCCTGCCCCTCTCAGAGAGGGGAAAAAGATAGTATATTTGTGGGGATAATTTGGCGGCTGAACACGAGGTGTGTGTCTGGGTGCACTTGACCTGTGCGATTACCTCCTCCATGCTTGAACTCTCCTTGACCTCGGAATAACCGCCGCACGAGTAGAGGGGGGGCCCGGGCCGTCTCCGCTGCATCTGGTTATTTTAGCTCCAATTTGCTGCTTAATACAGCAATTACCCTGATCTATGGATGAAGTCACCGCCACACACCGCTCTCCACCGGGCGCATACGTCCCGGGGATCAGCACATTTCGTGGGCCGGCTCAGCTGACTGTGACCTGCCACGCCGCTCTCGCTAATGCCCAGATTCATTTCAAAAGTAATTAATTGATTTGGCTGGATGGACGTCCAAAGGAGAGGTCAGCTACTGCACTTCCTCAGAGCTTATAGGAGATCAAGAGGGTGCAATATCTCGAGAGTAGACTGCGCCGAACGCTTACTAACGAGAGATATACCACAAAGGTGACAGCACTGTGGATGAGGTGTTTAGTAAAATTAAACATTTATCAAACATTGTATGTAATGTTTTTATATGCTATAGGCTACACAAGATATGTAAAATGAATACTGTCATGTTGCAGAGGAGGTTAAATTAACAATATAAATCCTCCTCACAGACTACATCTGCTATAACAATATGCAGTTGTTGGTTTTACTTTTTTTTTATTATTATTTTAATTTCATCCTTTTTTTCAATAGTAAAATATTGTCACAAAGCAAAGCTCCTGGCTGTAGCGCACAGATTTCTATTTCCAAATACAATCTGCTGCTCTCCCCTTGGCCCCTGAATCCCGGGCTCACGGTAGAGCATTACAAATGCTGGCCTGCAGAGATGCAGCAGACCACACATATGCTCTCCCTTCAGTCTGCTGGGTCAGAAGAGAGGA
>NC_085001.1:17403998-17408998 GCF_963854185.1 Sardina pilchardus | reverse complement strand
AGCTGCCTACTGCCATGCCAATGATACACTCAAACACTAGCTAGGAACGGGATGTTTGTGTGTATGTGTGTGTGTGTGTGTGTGTGTGTGTGTGTGTGTGTGTGTGTATGTGTGTTTGTGTATTTGTGCATTTGTGCATTTGTGCACATGTGAAGACCACATGAAGAAGAGCTAGCTGATATTGTTCAATGTTGATGACATTTTCACAGAAAAATGTAAATGATGATGAGGAGAAAATATAGATAGAGATAAAAGAATGAAAGAGTGAAAGAGAAGGAAAGAGAGAACAGCAAGCAAGCGAGGAAGTGATATCATGACAAACAGCGCAAACCACAATTACAGCTGTAAACATAAACAGACCCATTTTAAAGGCGCAGGCCTCCTTTAAACGATAATTAGCGGTTGCTAGTGCTATTATCTACTTCACCTCACACAAGGCATCGGTTGTGTGTAATGTGCTTGTTGATGCAGAAAGGAAATGAGTCATCCGGGGGAGTTTCACTGACCAGAGAGAGCAAGGCTGAGTGCAACTCCGCCACTTCCCTCCATAACTTCTCTGGCACTCCACGCTGAGCTCATATCGCACCGGTGCTAATATCCCCATGAGAGGAGCTGGTGAACTATTAACAGACAAGAGGAGAGAGATATACGGAGAGAAGGAGAGAGAGAAAGCGAATGAAAATAAGACAGAGACAGAGAGAGAGAACGAGAGAGAGAGAGAGAATGAGAGATAGAGAGAGATATAGAGAGAGTGTGAGAAAGAGAGAGTGAGCTAATGACGATCGGCACAAACAGCAATTACGGCGGTAAGGAAGGCAGAGGAGACGACAGCAGTTTAGGCAACAATTTGGGCGTCTGCTCCGGCAGCTGGTGCTGGTTTTAATGCAGTAATTGATCGACTCTGCCAGTCACTGGTGGCATCTGAATTAAAACTCAAATTAGAGCCATTAGTGGCTCGTAATGACTGAATCAAACACCCATCAGTGTTTTTGTTTATCATTACCAAAGCCCCACTCTGCCTACTCCCCTTGGATTGGACACTGGTCAAGGATTCCACTCATGGTTTCATCTGATCAGTCACTTTCTATGTCTTCCACTTTAATCAATCCATACATCCATACATACATCCATACATACAGTATATCCATCCATCCATACATCCATCCATACAGTTTAATCCTTCCATCCATACAGCTTCATCCATACATACTGTACATACATACATACTGTACATGCAGCTTAATCCTTCCATCCATCTATCTATACATCCAGCTTAATCCTTCCATCCATCCATCTATCCATCCATCCATCCATCCATCCATACATACAGCTTCATCTTTCCATCCATCCATCCATACATACTGTACATACATACATCCACCCATACATACATCCTTCCATCCATCCATGCATGTATTCAATTCTCCAATCCAATCCATGCATTCATCCATCTCTCTATTCATCTGTCCATCTCTCTCTCTCTCTCTCTCTTCCCCTCTTTCCCATCTATTTCTACATATGTGTGTGTTCTTTTGTCTCTGCTGTGAACTGCTGTGGTCATCATAATTTAGCATAGAACACTGATGCTAACGCACCCAGATGTAAAACACTGATGCCTGACTCATATGCGCCGCCAGGGCCAGTAATTACTGCAGTTACCGTGGCGTCTGATAATCTGATGATGTCGTCTCTTCTTTAGAGACAGCTATCGTTTCAGTGTATCATCACAGCCCTGTGGTGCAAGGTCACGTCTCATCTGTGTGTGTGTGTGTGTGTGTGTGTGTGTGCGCGCGCACATGTGAGCGAGGGGGGAAGGTTCGCTGCTGAGGAGTGCATGACATCTCCTTGCCTTCGGCACCTGCTCATTATGAGGTCACACGCACACACACACACGCGATCACACACACACACACACACACACACACACACACACACACACACACACACACACACACACACACACACACACACACAGGTAGAAAAGATGCTGAGGAGGCAGACTTCCAGTGGTGACCCTGGTGAGATTGACAAGGTCTCTGTTTGCTGGGGCACTCTCTGCCCTTGACTGGACACACATACCCCACAGGCGCTCTCTCTCGTTCTCCCTCTCTCTTTCTCTCTCTCTCTCTCTCTCTCTCTCAATTTATTTCTCTCTCGCTCTCACTAAACTCCCACACACTTGAAAACACACATTGATAGAAATGTCTGCTGTAAATGTTCAGGCCAGCAAACTGCACATGACAACCAAAAAATGTGTCAACTAGTCTGTTATGTCCCTTGTAATAACTTCTTTTGCCTGCTGCAGCCATTGCTAGTGTGTGTGTGTGTGTCTGTGTGTGTGAGAGAGATATACAGAGAGAAAGGGAGTTCGAGAGAGAGAAGGAGTGTTCTGTAAAGAAGAAAAAGACAAAAAAAAAAAAAAATCAGATTCCGCCTAATTAGGTGATATTAATGGGAGATAAATCCACAATATGCTGGATCTGGTAATCAGAAGGTTAATCGACAGGCGACGTCACGCAATCGCATTTATCAGTTCCTATTTATCTCTCCTTGGGAGGTGGCAGGTTTACAGTAAATACCTTCTGTCCCCCTAATTTGCTAATGATGGGGATAATGATGGAGAATGGGACGGCCATTAGCCGGGACAGGCGCGCTGCATCACTCTGTCAGGCCGTCTCTCCCAGGCCTGCGATGAGAAGTGATGGAGCCCAGCTGTTCACCGAGCCGCCCACCAACAAAAACCGCAGCGGCGCCGTGGCTTTTCACTCGCTCTTTTCCCTCTCTCTCTCTCTCTCTCTCTCTCTCTCTCTCTTTCAAAATTAAAAATTCAAAAAGGCTTTGTTGGCATGACAAATAACAAATTCATGTTGCCAAAGCAGTCATACAAATGTATATCATAGTGTAACAATAACACAGAAACTCTCTCTCTCTCTCTCTCTCCTCACTCTCTCTCTTCACTCTCTCGGTCATCATCTCGGTCTCTGTCTGTATACATAAAATTAACTTGCATGATGTGAACTAGACCTCAATGCTTTGCACTCAGAATTCAACTAGCCTCTCTCAATTGTGCTTTGTTGGTTTGACAAATCATTTATTGTATTGGCATTTAGAAAGCATTTATAAAGCATTTAGGACTATGTTCCGCTCATGATGTTCTCTCTCTCTCTCTCTCTCTCTCTCTCTCTCTCTCTCTCTCTGGGGATAGGCAGGGACATGGTCTCTCTCTCTCTCTCTCCCTGTTCTGGGGTTAAGCAGGGACATGAGGGTCTCTCTCTCTCTCTCTGTGTTCTGGGGTTAAGCAGGGACAGGTGGGGCTGCAGCACAGACAGGTCTGTGGGGAGAGTGGGAGTGGGAGAAAACATATGCAGACAGGTATGTATAATGAAGGTACACATGCTGAGACATGCACACAAACACACACACACACACACACACACACACACACACACACACACACACACACACACACACACAGAATAACATAAACAAGCCTGTATATGTACTGTACATACTGTACACAGACACCAAAACATGTGCATACAGGCACACAAACACCTACGTGTACATACACTATGTATGCATATATTCAGACACTCCTCCTGTGCATGCACTCTTTCGCCTCTCAGATCTCTAGCTCTCCATCTGAACCCATCTCCTCTCCTCGTCTCCCTCCCTCCATCTCTACCTCCTCCCCTTCCCTCCCTCCCTCCCTTTCTCTGTAGAGAGACACGGCGCTCTTTTTTGTCTGATAGCCCTTTTAATTAGTAGTCGGCACCAGGAGCTCAGCCATCAGCCTTGCAGAACATGTTACAATTACAGCTGATGGCGAATTACCCTGCTCTTTTTCCGAGAGATTAATTTGAGACCGTGTCTCGTGGAGGTGCTGCTCCCTCGGCCTGTCTGGGGGGATGACATGTCTTGTCTTGTTTCATCTCTCCGCCCGCACAGGGGAGTCACGTCACTAGACGAGTCGTTTCAAAGATGGACTTGTAACATTAGCCTGAAAAAAGAAGAGGAGAAAAATACACAGTAATTGATTGACTTGGTGCGCTAACTAATTCGTTCTTTTAATGCTTTTTTATTTCTGATAATAGTTTGTAGCCGGGAGGGATACGGCAGAGAGGGGGGGGGGGGAATCATAACTGATCATTAGACCAACCAAAATTCCTTGCATATGTGATGTGCGGTCCTTGGGCAAACCACATTAGGCTGTGAAATTGGCTCTAATTCCAAAATAACCTCGTCCCAAAACTCAATGTCACCGCTGATGGATAAGGCATTGGGATGAATTCAGATGGGCTGCCTTGTCATCGCTCTCACAGCATCTCTGCATGGCGATGTTGTCGCTGAAGCGGCCATCAGCACATTCTGTTTACACACAGGTGACACATGCTGTTTTATCCTCTCAAAAATATCGGGTTAGCTGATCTATCCACGTACAACATGGAGATGACTTGTTTGACTGCAACATTTGTTGCCTTTTTTTGGTGAAATTTGGCACCAGGCATTACAGTAGTTGTGTCTAATTCTTCTTGATCAGTGGTACTACCATATTACTAATATTGGGGGACCAAATTAATATAATGGTAACAGCACCATGAAACCAGTAACTGTTCGATAAAGGTTCGCCAATCTGCAGAGGTTGTATAACATAACATAGACTAAAACCTATATTATGTATTATTGTGGTTTGTGTGCAAAAACATAATTGAATGATATACGATATCATGAGGGCCAAAGTTTTGTCATTGCGTATTGCATCTGTTTTGACACCCCTAGGGCATCTCAGTTAATGGAAATGAAAATATTCTTGACAGCGACTCAATGTACATTTCCCCTTCACCCCTCCTTACCCCAAATCACTACTTTTTTTTGTGTGAAATCCACTGTAGGCCGTTTCATCCTTAAGAACCACCATGCCATTAGGCCCAGAGGCTCTGTGGGTCTGTCACATCCATGAGGCTCCATACGTCTCCAGCAGTAGAGCACTGATGCTGCAC
>NC_085001.1:17388998-17401498 GCF_963854185.1 Sardina pilchardus | reverse complement strand
AGATTTTTAGATTCATGGAAGCGCATGCATCTTTCTTTAATCAAGGGGGGCCACATTACCCCCCTCCGACCCACTCAACACACACACAAACACACACACACCACAGCATCCTCTCATCTCATTCACCCCCCGCCCCATTCTGCTATTTCTTCTCCTTCCCACAATGCACATTAACCGCAAAAATATAATCAGTTTCCTGACACATGATGTTTTTAGCAGATGATGGGTGGATATGGCATTTAAAAAATGGAGTTCCCTTCCTGTGCCCTGCTCAATAGACTGTGTAAAAGCCTTTAACTGCAGAGAGGAGAGGAGAGGAGAGGAGTGGCACGGAAGAGTATGAAAGGGAGGAGACAATTAAAAAAGAAGAAAAAAATGAAACACCAAAGTGTCTTTGTGTGTGTGTGTGTCTGTGTCGGTGTGTGTGAGTCTGTGTGTGTGTGTGTGTGTCTGTCTGTGTACGTTTGTGTGTTTGCATGTGTGTGTGTGTGTGTTCGTGTGTGTGTGTGTGTGTTCGTGTGTGTGTGCGCGCATGTGTGTGTGTGTGTGTGTGAAGCGAAACGACATCAAACCATTCAGCAGAGCAGAAGCTGGAGTGTCGTTTTTTTTCCCTCCTCCGTGGCGTCGGCGGGCCCTCTGATTGGCGTTCTCTGGTTCGTATGACTTCACAGTCAACTGCACCCCCCCTTATGCTGAGGCAGGGCAGGGCCGGGCCGGGTCCGGGGGCCGCGCGGCCCAATCAGTGCCATGAAGTGCACTCGCGTCAGGGAGCGCCGCGCCTCACTCATCGCGCGCCACATCGGCTTGTCGGCAACAATGGGCTCGTGTTTAGGGTTTATGTGCCGCGCTCGGGCGCACGCACGCCGCGGCGTGTGCACAGATTCGATCTGTTGCTTTTTCAGTCATGCGTGCTTATACAAACACACACACACACACACACACACCGACACACACACAGTGACACACATAAACAGACACAGGCACATGCACATATACACATAGCAAGCGTACACACATACACACACACACACACACACACACACAGACCCATGTACAGTACACACACTCAGTGATACACACACATACACACACACACACACACACAGAGAGAGTCAAAGAGACACACACTTCAAAGATTCTTTTTCTCACTCTTTCCTCCCTCCCACTCTCTCCCTCTCTTGCTTCTCACCTTATAACATATTCACAATTCCAGGTCAGAGCCGTTGCCAGGCACCAGTGCCAGGCCAGGCAGGGGTATAGTGTTGCCAAGGGCTCTGCCAGGCGTGGCCAGCTCACCACAGGTTGGTTCGGGTGGCACGAGGCTACAAAGCTGGCAGGAGCAGCACCGGCCACTAACATGCCCAGACCAAAAGCCCCCGGGGTCAGACTTGAACCAGAAAGCACTGGCTGCGAATAAAACCAACCTCACCTTCTCTACGCCGCGTGCCAAACACAACCCAAACCAACAGAATAAACAAAACCACGCCGGCTTAATGATATGACTGGATAAAACAGTGCCATTGTAAAGGGAAACAAGATCAATTGGTTGTGGCTAAAGCATAATTCTCTTTTTTTTGCTATTTGAGCTGTTAAATGCTCCTGCCAAGTGATGAGTTAAGAGAGTGTAGCTCAAATGCCAACACAGACGCAATTAGACATAAGCACACTAACACTAATGAACCCACTCTATTAGGTAAGGCACTAGGCTTATTATTTAGACCTGGTTTACTTGATCTTTCATCATCACACCAAAGGAAATTAGTAGTTACATAAGTATGTCTGGATGAAGCAGAGAGGCATACTCTTTTCGCGTCACACTGTGTTGAATGCTCCAGCTATGAGTTTAATTGAGAGGATGCAATTTATATGTGTTGTGTAAACAGAGTGAGATATTCAGATGATAGCATTAAGATCCAATACCAGTCTGGTAGAGGTTTGTCCTATAAGAGTCATTCTCTGTGTGGTTTCACATTTGATCTTTTCCGTCTCTATGTGTGTTATGACACCCTTAATAGTCATTATTACTTATATTTTGTGTGAGTCACACACCGTATGGAAACTTTTATCCTCCCTCCGTCGCCGGCGCCGCCGTCTCTCCTCGGCGGTTCTCCCGGTAGCGCTGCCGCTCGTCGCTGTTCACCAGACCGAAGGGCCGGAAGGCACAGGTTCTGCTGATTAGGCCCGGTGACTTCTCTTGACCTTTCTGCCAAATGCCACACAGCGTGAGGTGCACGGCTGTAATTAGACACGATCGCCGAGGCCTGCCGCCCTCCACCGCCACCTCCACCGCCGTCTTCTTCCCGCCACCGTTTCCCATGCGGGCCCAGGAGAGAGAGAGAGAGAGAGGGAGAGAGAGAGAGAGAGAGAGAGAGAGAGAGAGAGAGAGAGAGAGAGAGAGAGAGGAGAGAGAGAGCGAGCGCCGTCGTGGCCCCGTGGCTTCATTAGTCATGTTTAAGATGTCGGGGGCATCAGGCTAATGACACGCGCCACTGAGGTCCGAATAATGACCCCGATTTTTTTTTCTTCTACCTCTTTTCTTTTTAACCACCCCTCTTCTCCTCCTCCCCATCCCCTGTTTTTAACCCCCCCCCCTTTCTTCTCCTCCATCCTCTGTTCCTCCTTTCTTTTCTCCTCCGCATCACGCCCGTAACTGTTGCTCGTCTCTCTCTCACGGATGGCCTTTAATGAGGCGGCGGTGACGGCGTGGGGTCTCGTTAGCGCTCGGCCCGGCCGCCGCGGCACATGCGGGAAACATGGAGCCGCCCGCTCTCCGGGGCTAATGTGGCTCACTCTTCACCCTGACATTTCTCCATGCTAGCCCACCGCCAACAAACGACCAGGAGCAGGAGAGAACGGAAGGCGGAGTAGGACTTGGTGGAGAAAGAAAGAAAGGGAAAAAAAGAGAAAAAAGGAGAAGAAGAGAAAGAGAAAAAAAGGGGTAAATTCTCAAATCCTTCCCAATTAAGCGAGGCATCAAGCAGGGCGAGCGCTAGCAGGGGATTTCATGGCTAGCGCACGAGGAAAGGTCAGACGCCAGTGGAACTAGCGGCAGTCACCGGATTTATTAGCTCTAATGATCTCTCCCCACACGATGAATTAGCTACATTACACCGCTACTCCCCCAACATACAAACACACACGCACGCACACACACACACACACACACACACACACACAACATACTGACCAATACACAAACATACTGACTGATACACACACAAACATAGGCACACAACTACCCTGATATACAGACCCATACATACATACAAATACACTGTTACACCTTTCCAAGTCCCCTCCACATACAACCCCCACATACTAGCAAACATTAAACAAGACACCGTGTTTGTTTTGCAAACGAAAAGAAGCACAAATATTTGACTTATCTCTAACCCCAGCTCAAGAGGTTTTGTAACTGCTCACAGACCTCTCTGACCTCTCTCTATTTTGAAAATACTTTTTTTGCGTTCACATTATAATCTTTCATGTGTAATCACCGCTAATTTGCATTTTCATTAACGCTTTTTTTTGAGGGGGGGGGGGGGGGGGGGGGGGGGGGTTAGGGCTGGCGGTGGGGAGACATGGCCATCTCTAACGGGGCCAGATGTTGTTGCCACGGCGTTTGGAAGCTTTCCCAGACTTTACCACCCCAGAATAGAACAGCCTACATTAACAGAAATATCTGCAGCTTGGCCTGTGACTGATGCAGACCCCCCCCCCCCCAGACCTAAACGTCTGTTGTCCCTGAGCTAGCTGTTAGCAACCTGGACAGGAGGAGGGTCGGAGTGAATTTAAACAAAGTGATTCTGAGGTGAATTTAAACAACTCGCAACTGAACCCCTCCATCACACTTTTGTTTTCCCCCATCACTCTGGATCTGTCTCTGTCTCGGTGTTGTCCTTCTGTCTTCTCTTTCTGGATTTCTGTATCAGTGCTTTCTCTCTCTTTATCAATTCCTTCTTTCAGTCTCCTCTTTCTTTTTCCTACATTTTCCTTTCATTACAATGTATCTGTCCTATCTCTCTCTTTCTCTCTCTATCTCTCTCCCCTTCACATACCTCTATTTCTTTCATGTCCTCTCCCACCTCATCTCTTATTCTCTCTGTCTCTGAACGTACTGAACTCTGTATTCTTTTGCTATCTCTCCTTCCATCTCTCTCTCTCTCTCTGTCCCTCCAAATCTTTTTTTGTCTTTTCTGTCTCCTCCCTCCCTCCCTCCCTCCCTCCCTCTCTCCCCATCTCTGTGCCTCTCTTCTCCTCTCCTCTCCTCTCCTGTGCAGTGCAGTGCTGTGGGTCTGGGTGTGTTGGTGGGAGCAGAGGGAACAGAGATTGCCTGTGACAGGAGCAAAATGAGGCTAACAGATCCCCTAATGAGGATGTGGCCGGCACGCTCCAGCTCCAGTCCTGCCTGCCTACTGGGCCTGCAGAGAGAGGGGGAGAGAGAGGGGGAGGGAGGGAAGGGGAGAAGGTGGGAGGGAGGGAGAGAAAGAGAAAGGGAGAGAGACTAATAGAGAGTGGAATTGTGAGGTTAAAAAGAGAGACAAACTGAGAGAATGATATAAAGAGAGAGAGAGAGCATTAAAGGGAAAGCGAGAGAAAGTGGGAGACAGAATGATCGAGAGACAAGAAGGAGAAACAGACCTCAGAAAGAGGGAAGGAAAAAGAAATACAAACAAGAGAGAGTCCATGAGAGGCTAGCAAAGCCATGGAGTCTGACACATGGAGATGCAGGAGACAATAAGAGAGAATTAGGGACACATGCACAGGAAAGGAGGTGTGTGTGTGTGTGTGTGGGGGGGGGGGGGGTGTACTCTTCCCTCACGGCCCCTCTGCAGTGATAATCCCCTTAATGACACGCATCCCTGCCCTGTGCTCAGATGGTGCACCAGTGTGTGTGTGTGTGTGTTTGTGTCAGTTAAACAGTGGGCAAGTGGTTGTGTGTATGAGGTGTATATATGTACATGTACGGGGCAAAAGGAATGCCACCTGCACAAACGCCACATCACATGAAAGGTGAAACACAGGGCTTCTCAGTGTATGTGTCTGAGTAATGTACACTGATGGACACATGATGCCCAGCAAGGGTTAATCATTGTCTAATGTCGCTCTTATTACAGTAACCCCTTGTTTTGAAGCTACACAGGTATACGCAGTGTTGCTATCACATTGCTCATATCGCTGACGAGCAGGTTGTCATTACATGATTTGAGGAAGGAAATAGATATCTCTTTCATCTCTATGTTTGTGTGTTGTCTGTGTGGTGGACATCTGACAAAAAATAAACAAACCAAAAGAGAAAACACCTTTTGATGTTAGATTGTCCCTGTCCTCAGTGGAGGTGAGAAATCATCTTCTAGATGATATTTCTAGATCTAGAAACATCTAGATGTTTCACAGAGCTGAGAATGGACAGGAGAGTAACTCAGACTCACAGGAGAAACTGACACTACCTTACAGGAGGGAGGGAGGGGTGGAGAGGATGGGGGCACAGTGACATCACACCACTTCCTGCCAAAAAACGCCACGTGTGCTCCCCCCACCCCTCTGCAGTTAATATGAAGACGTGAGGGGGCGAGGGTGGGGTGAAGCAGCAGGGTATGTGTGTGTGTGTGTGTGTGTGTGTGTGTGTGTGTGTGTGTGGGGGAGGGGGGGGGTCGGTGGATGTGTTCCGTGAGGATGGCCTGAATTGAAAAGACACCTTTTGATTTTGGATTGGCCCCCTCCTCACAGGCTGGTCAAACATAAGGCGGGGTGGGGCCTGAGGATAATGGTAGCAGAAGGCGGTGGAGGCCGACAGCTGGCAAATGCTGCCCCAATATGTTTCCATGAAAGAGGCGCGGAAATTTCCGGAGACACGACGCCCAAATGACACGCTCCGCGGCAAAGAGAAGATTAAAAATAAAATTAGTTAACATCTTGCCCATTTCACCCCGTGATGCACATTTCTGTGCCGAGACCTGATTGCAGGCATCCATTTACATCACAAAAAAAAGAGAGTGAGCGAGGGAGAGAAGGAGAGAAGGGATGCTGAAGAAGATAGGAGGATAGAAGAAATGGAGAAAAAGTACAGTTAATTAGGAAAAATCACGCAACGCCTGCTCAGGCTAATTTGGATCGCACAGATGTGGCCCCAAAATTATTTAAAACTATTTCTCCCATCCTCTCCTCATTAGAGATCCCCCCCCCCCCCCATCGTCCCAAAAAACATACCCCCACCCATTTGATTTTTTTCTCGACAACTCTCGAATATAAATGCATTTTGTTTTATTCATTTATTTGCTTTTTTTTCCTCACAAATTATTTATCAATTTCTGTTATTTATTTATTTGTTATTTTTTTTCTTACCTCCAATCAGCGGCACCCTAATGAGGTGTAAAATATGTACATTAATGACAGAGACTTCTTCAGTTCGGGGGAGTAAGCTAATTGTGGCTAATCACAGGCTCCGTCCATCTGGTTACAGCAGACAACAAACCACTTCATTCAGTCGCCTCATTACACATATTGTAAATCACGCTAACCGGAAAGGCATCATCCATATTGGGCCGGCGCTATTTATCCGCCGCTGTCCCATAGCCTGGGCAACGGAAGCAGTGGACGGGCGTTGGGATTGAGGTCTGGTTAGGGAAGGGACACTCTTTGTCATGATCGTTAGGGCAGGGATGACACTATACCCAATCTGTCAAGAATCTCAGGATCTCGTGTGTGATAATCTGTTGAGATAGACATGATGACATATGTCTCACGGTAAATGTGTGTGTTTGTGTGTGTGGTAAGGGAGGGTATGTAACAACATGGTCACGTCATGTAATAAGACACACTTGTGTGGCTAAATTGGACTGTGTGAATTATCTTACAAGAATGACCTTGCACATGACAAAGCAGGTTAACAGCAAAAGAGTCATTCAACTAGACTGGGACATTGTGTGTGTGTGTCTGTGTGTGTGTCTCTCTGTGTGTGTGTGTGTGTGTGTGTGTGTGTGTGTGTGTGTGTGTGTGTGTGTGTGTGTGTGTGTGTGTGAGAGAGTGTGTGTGTGTGTTAGTGTGTGTTTGTGTGTGTGTGTGTGTGTATAATTACAATTACAATCCACTGGACACCTTCACTAGCCCTGTCTTCCCTGTGCTGGCTGATGCCATGTGAGAGAGAGCCATGAGAGACCTCTGATGCACTAATGGCCATCCAGTCTCCTAATTTACTCAGAGGTCCATGCGTGTGGGGGAATGTCTTACTCTTTCGCTCCGTTTCCCAGAAGAAATCAAACACCCACCCACACACCCACATTCTCTCTCTCTCTCTCTCTCTCTCTCTCTCTCTCTCTCTCTCACACGCACAAATACAAACACACACACACACACATACACACAACCTATCGGATAGCAGTTAATTTGGCCTGGATTAGCCATTTGTTATCCAGAATTGAGCAAGAACTGGGCTGTATCTGTTTCAGAGGCGAGTGAGTGGCAGCATCAGCCGTGTGTGACTGCCATGTGTCATCAGTAGTATTGAGAGGAATCTCTGAGCAATCTCACACAGCCGAGACACCACAGTGACACACACACACACACACAGCCTGCCCATCTGAGGCATGCTTCCGAGGACAAGATCCGAACAGAAGTTTCTAGGTTGTCTAAGAGCCTTCCACTTGACTTCCAAGTGACACATGTGGTATGCTTCTCTCTCTCTCTTTCTGTCTCCCTCTCTCTCTCCCTCTCTCCCTCACTCACTGTCTCCCTCTCCCCCTCTCTCTTCCTCCCAGGCTCCTAACAGCCCTTCAACTAACAGACTCTCAGTTCACAAGTTTCAGCCCCTGCGGCCTCCTAAGAAACTGGGCAACATGCTTCCCTGGACATGGTCGCACTTCAGCAGATGGATAAAGGCTGTGTTTGAGCGCACTGGACCATGCGTGGGCAGACCAGGGCTGCAGGCTCTGTTTTCAGCAAACTCTCACTCCCTCTCTTTCTTTCCCTCTTTCTCTCTTTCTCTCACTCACTCTCTTCCGCTAGTTCTTGGATCTAAACAATCGTCTGTGACTTTAGATCAGGTGGTCCTCTTCACATGGGCACGAGTTCTAAGAGTGTGTTATATCGACGGCATATGGTTATGTGATTAATTGCATCTCTCTGGAGTCTGGACAGAGGGATGGAGGAGTGGAGCTTTTCTGAAGCAGTGGAAAAGGGCCACTTTGGCCAAATGTCTCTGCCGCATGACGCGAGATGTTTGTTTTCCACCGCAGGACCTGAACAATATTCATGGTTGCTATTACCTAATTAAAAGCAATGTTCATTAATTTACATCTCCCTCATCACCATGCCATTTGAAACATCCCTGTAGTACTAATAACTATTTCTCCTGGTGAATAGTAATACCAAAAAAAAAAAAAATACAAGACACAACATAAAGCACAGAGCAGATGAATGCAAGTCAACACCCGTATAAAATGATAAATATACAAGTCAAGCGAAATCACTTGCAGTTGCAGCACCTTTGTGAAGCCCTCATTTGTCTTAACGGTAGGCGGCTACATGGAGGTATTTTTGTTGATGCGCAGCTGTCTTAATGGATGGTCCCTTCCTGCCTGCTCCTGCTTAGACTTGACAGGAAGCTTCAGCCTGATTATGAATCAGAAGCATCCAAACAAGAAGGTCGACACTGGAGGACGTTTTCATTTGTCTCCCCTCCTGCTTTGTGTTTGCATCCACACACACACACACACACACACACACACACACACACACACACCGTGCTTCATCCTGATTGGGTGCAAGGATGGACATAAATAATTAGCCGGATGGCAACCGTATGCAGGGCTCCAAGTCTGTCATTGGGTGAACAGCCTGGCAGCCATTGATGGATCTCCCTAGTGTGATTAATGCAGCGATGCTGAGGCAGACTCGGAGGCAGATCTCCCAACTCTCCCACTCCATCCCCTCCCCAAAAAACTCCCATGCCTGAATATGGCACCCACAACATCCTATCATTCATAAAACTAACTTTCTATTTTGAAATGACGGAAGTGTTTTGCCTTCAGGTTTTCTCTCAAAGAAATCGCACCACCTTCGTCCAGAGCAGCTGGAGACACAATATGTTAATGAAATATGTAATATTCATGTTCATTACCACGGTTCTTTCCAGATATACAGAATCACACACAGCATGCGTTGCAAATACTCAAGCCAAGTGTTGACAACTGCACAGTACATGTGTTGGCAGGAGATTTTAAACATGCACTGAAATGCTAAGAGCCCCCAAGCAACATGTTCTCTTGCTCCAGTATACCCCAAGACTGTGGAGTTGCATGCTGTTTGCCGAGTAGTGACATTTCCCCCCCTGAAACAGTTCTGCCTCCCTGTGTTGTTTCATCTCCTGTGGCAACAGCTGTCCATTAGCATCGGCTATGCTAACTCCCTCGTTGACACAGAGCAAAGGCGAACGCTGAGCACCGACAAGAGCCAGGGCTAACGTTGTCCAACCTCCTCGCCCCCCATACACACACACACACACACACATACTCTGCCTCTGCTCTCAACCTCTTCAGTAGGGCCTCTGGTAGGCTAGTCTGGCTAGCGTGTTCGCGCACTAATGGCTCTTATCCCTCTTCTTAGCGGCGATTACTCTCCCCCAATTCTCTTGGAGCACCTCTTGCGTCCGCACTCCTCTTGAACCAAACAGAGCCATTGTATTGTGCGTCGGGGAAACCGGCAGAGAGGGATGCAAATGAGGTCGGCGAGGGGAGCAAAGAAAAACAAATCTGCTGCTGTGCAGGTCTCCGCTGATTAGCCAAAGGGTCGGGGGATGGGAGGGTGGCGGGGGGGCTGAAGTGTCACCCTCAGGAGCCGGAGAGCAGCGTCGAGGGCCTCCTGCCAGATGAAAGAGCCTGAAATGGCTAATCTAACCCCCCCCCTCACCACCTCCTTCAGTGCCTAGAATGCACCCCACCACTCCCCCCCCTTCCCCCCCAGCACTACTGTGATGAAGATGAAGAGGCTGAGGAGTGTTTGCAGCGACTGACGCGACCCGACTCTTGGCCTACTGGAACACTCAAGGTCAACAACCTCTCACTGTTACCACCCCCCGCCCATTCCCGCACACACCTAAACACACACACACACACACACATACTCACTCACACACACTCACACTCTCTCTCTCTCACACACACACACACACAGACATGAGTAGAGGGTAACAGGGCCCTCAGAAACAAAGCCCCTAATTAAGGCCCCATGGATGACGGAGTCCCACCGGCGCGCCACACAGTTGGAGTGCATACTGAACCTTGACATGTAGGTCACTGTGCGAGCTTTCAGCAGGGGCATGCATATTAATGGTGGCCCTCGTGCCTGATGGACCCTTCGCCTGTGGCTCTGTGGGCCTGACGGAATGGACTGTGGGCTTCCTCCTGAAACATATGCAGGACAAATTGAGATTACGGCTGGTTACAGAAATGGTCCCTGTAGCGGTCTTTCTCTCTCTCTCTCTCTCTCTCTCTCTCCCCCTCTCTCTGTCTTTCTTTTTCTACAATAGCAATACGGTTTTCTAATGAGTCACACACGGATGAATTCATTTAAATTACACAAAGGTGACCAAAACAACCATATGCTTTGTAATGTGAATCCAAATGATACAAAGGTAATACAAGTAATAATATGAATATACTGTATGGGCAAATGACATAATGGGTAATTAAATAATTTCTGAGGAAAAATATCCTCCATTCCAAAAATGGTTTGGACTTCAAAACAGCACAGCAAGAACCCCAGTTCATTAGTTGTCCTCGACTGGATATCTGCCAAAGTCACTTTGGGCAAAAATGTGTGCCACGTCGCAACCATAAACTCAGAAAGCCCAACTAACTAAACATAATTCAGGGTTCAGTAAGGAATGTATTGTTTTGGTGTGTGTGAATGAGAGAGAGTGTGTGTGTTTGGTTGTGTGTGTGTGTGTGTGTCTGTGTGTGTCTGTGTGTGTCTCTGTATGTGCGCGTGCATGGGTGTGTGTGTGTGTGTGCGTGCGTGCGTGTATTTTGTCTGTGTTTTGTTTTGGGCATGGCCTGGCACCAGTGGGCGTCCCTGTCATCCCAGTCGGCGTATGATCCCTACGCCAGCAACCACCCCCCACCCCCCCTTCTCTGACTTTCCACCTTCTCTCTTTCCCTCTCTTGCACTCTCTCTCTCTCTCCCCCCCTCTCTCTCTCTCTCTCTCTCTCTCTCTCTCTCTCTCTCTTTCCCTCGCCCCATCTCCCTCGCCACAGTGGGCACTGCCCTGGCATGTGTCTTCAGCTAGACCTCACCCAGTGTCCAGCCTGCTGTCACTCTCCGGCATGTTTACGACCAAACATCCACCGACTGCTCCCTATCCACACTCCCCCCTCACCCCCCCCCTCCCCCCCTCCTCCACCCCGCTGTCCTCTCCTTACTCCTTACACAGCGTGGGGGAGGGGGGGGGGGGGGCATCGGCGGTGTCGGCTCATGACTCGTGTCGTCTCTCGTCTCGGAAGTTGGGCGCGGGACGCGTGATGTACATCATCGGTAATCAGATAAGTTGGGAACCATCCTCTTGCTTTCTCGCGGAGCGCTCGCGTCCGCTTCACTGAGAGCCAGAGTGCAACTGTCACATTACAGGCCAGCGAGCCTGCCCCGCTCAGCGTGGTAAACAAACGCCCAAAGATGTTTTGCACAACAAGACAACACACACATGAGCACACCCACACACACACAGACACACACCGACACACACACAGACACACACAGACACACACACACACACACACACACCAGACACATACAGGCACACAAAGAGAGAGAGCGGAAAAATCCCTTCAGGTGCGTCCAAGTGGAGAATTGACAGAGATCTGCTTTGCTGTTCTCTCTATTTGAACTCTTTAACCAATTAAAATGGCAGAGCAGAGTGCATATTTTAATATGCATGACAGAGTGTCAGATTGTGAGAAAAAAACCCTCCACACAACATAAAAAAACAACAGCTAATTATGTGGTCAACAGTCTGCGCGTTAGGCCACTGCACCTTCTTTTTAATTTGCACATGAAACTGCGCCTTTCATGATGGCAACACGCGTTTTGATCTCGCCGTCAAAACCCGAAGCTTTCAACTGCGTTGTTTTAATGAGTCGATGCACATTTGGAATCATTCTTTGGCTCGGAGAGTATTCCTCTATTCCTTTCTCTCTCTCTCTCCCCCAGTCTCTCTCTCTCTCTCTTTGTGTATGTGTGTGTGTGTGTGTGTGTGTATTTGTTGGGGTGCCATAATGAGCCTTATTATTCCTGTGTTTCTCTAGGTCATAATTGAGTCGTCATTGTTATTTACTTCCCTGTAGCTATGTTTGCTTGCGTGCAACACCAGGACGCTAATGCTACTCTGCTCGGAGAAGGCTTCCAGGCATGTGGGCAAAAACTTTGCCAATTATTTGTAGATCTTTTGTCGCCTAAAAACAGGCAAATACAGATGATTAAGAGCAGAGACTTGCACCAGGGCTGATTAA
>NC_085001.1:17328998-17386498 GCF_963854185.1 Sardina pilchardus | reverse complement strand
TGATGCCCCATGAAAGGAAATGGGCCCAGATTGCAGCTCGCTGCCAGAGGCCCAGATGAGGCACTGAACTGGCCCGTACCTGACCCGGATCATCTCCAGCGGCAACCGTGGTTTGAACATGAGGAGGGTAGCGACAGGCTTATAGCTCTGGTGTATGAGTTTATACTTTATGTAAGTGTGTGCCTGCGACCAACACCAGTGTGTGGAGAGAGGATAAGAGGAGGGAGTAGAGTCCTCTGTAACATAGTCGTATGTTTCCCTTAGTGCACTCAGGAGGAGTGAAGAATTACTTTAAGATCAGACAGTTTAGTTCGGCCCAAATATGAATGATTTGATGACAACAAAATGAAGAGAGAGAGAGAGAGAGAACATGCAGGAGAGACTAGAGGGAGGAAACAGAAAAGGGAGGAGAGATGAATGGGTGAAGGGCAAGAGAGTAGAGGCATAGAGAGAGAGAGAGAGAGAGAGAGAGGAAAGGGCAGATAGAAGAGGAGTAGAGAAGAGAGGGGGAGAGGGAAGGATAGAGAGAGGATGAGGGGATATAGAAGGGGAGGAGAGAAGAGAGGGGGAGAGGGAAGTATAGAGAGAGGATGGGGAGGAGGAGAGGGAAGGATAGAGAGAGGATGAAGGGTGATAGAAGAGGAGGAGAAAAGAGAGAGGGAAGGATAGAGAGTTGAGGGAAGATAAAGGAGGGGAGAGAAGAGAGAGTAGAGGGAAGGATAGAGAGAGGAAAGGGCAGATATAGGAGGAGCAGAGAAGAGATGGGGAGAAAGGGAAAGATAGAGAGAGGATGAGGGGATATAGAAGAGGAGGAGAGAGGGGAGAGGGAAGGATAGAGAGAGTATCAGGGGATATAGAAGAGGGGAGAGGGAAGGATAGAGAGAGAATGAAGGGTGATAGAAGAGGAGGAGAGAAGAGAGAGGGAAGGATAGAGAGGATGAGGGGATATAGAAGAGGAGGAGAGTGGAGAGAGGGGAGAGGGAAGGATAGAGAGAGGATGAGGTGATATAGAAGAGGGGGAGAGGGAAGGATAGAGAGATAATGAAGGGTGATAGAAGAGGAGGAGAGAAGAGAGAGGGAAGGATAGAGAGAGGATGAAGGGATGTAGAAGAGAGGAGAGGGCAGATAGAAGAGGAGGAGAGAAGAGAAGAGGGGGAGAGAGAGAAAGATGGAGAGAATGATAGGAGAGAGCAGAGGGCGAGATGGTTGAGGCAGAGGAGAGGAGGCAGGGAGCGAGGGCCGAGAGCTGCACCAGCTGCCCCCCATCAGCCATCAGAGCTCAGCTAGCAGCGCCGCGCTCAGCCCGCTGCCTCTGTCTCATCAGGCACTGGAGCGCAGGAGCACTGGAGCCTGCACGCCACAGCCTCTCACTGGAGCCACTCAGAGCAGGGATGGACAGCAGCAGAGAGATGGAGAGAGAGAGAGAGAGAGAGAGAGAGAGAGAGAGGGAGAAATAGCAGCATGACTCAGATAATAGCTGTCCAGTTCCCACCACACAGTTGAAAGTATCTCGTATATGACAAACATCAAGAAAAGGAGATAAGTTAACAAGATATCTGTCTGTGGTTATTCTCAAAGCTCCACTGTATGAAGACCATCATAAAGTAAAAGCCCTGCCAAGTATTTGATCCAACCTTTGAGTGAACCAGCCCATGGTAGATCAGATAATTAGTGATATCACCTGTGTTAAGTGCACAGGTAGAAATAATCTATGGCAGGGCTTTTACTTTCTGGAACCAGGAATGTCCTTCTCTAATGAAGACATCCTGACTTCATATTCCACACTAAGATAGATAGTGTGGATTCATTTAGTCTAAAATCAGGTCTCAGCATAAAGGCATAACTATTTGCAAGGATCTCCTCTTCTTCCTGTTTTGTGTTTGCCGAACAGCTTTCACTGGATGTGAATGTACATAGTTCAGCATCTTTCAGCAACCCAACAAGCCCCTTCTGTCTAAGGATTCTCATTTTTTAAGACATTGACTTTTTTTGTTTTCTTTTTTATGTACCATCACACCATTTACAGCACCATGGAGGAGAGGACAGACTGAGGGACCCCTGCACACTTACAGCAGAGAGAAAGATAGAGAGAGAGAGAGAGAGAGACAGAGACAGAGAAGGAGAACAAGAGAGAGATAGAGAAGGAGAGAGAGATAGAGAGAGAGATAGAGAAAGAGAGCGAGAGAGAGAGAGAAGGGGAGACAGATAGAGAGAGAGATAGAGAAGGAGAATGAGAGAGAGAGAGGGACACAGGGCCACGGTGTAGAGGGAGAGAGGGGCTGCTCACATCTGCAGCTAATGAGAGCGAGCGGTGGCGTCCAAGAGACAGGCAGAACGACGCACGGTAAAAATGGAGAGAGACAGAGAGACGGAGAGAACGAGAGAAGGATATAGCGCCACGCGAGAGACCTCCCCTCACACCTGCGGGTTGGCATGGAGATGGCGGGTAAAGACGAGTGAAGGTGACACCGGCGCCCGGCGCTCCAGCGCCAGTCTGGCACCTCGCTGGGCACCGTGCCGACGCTGCCCGGCCTGGCCACCGCTGCTGTGTGTGGGGCCAGGTGGGAGATGTTATCCTAACAGTCTGGAGCTCTTGTGAATTATTTGCTGATAGATATAAACAGCTGTTATTCTTGGTAATGGAAAGCAATTAGAAACATCTGCACACTTGGCTGTGAGTGATGCCTCGTCGGCGCGGCAATGCTCCCGGGGGCCGCTGGGAAATCATTACATCATCGGCACTGTGCGCTGTGTGCCGCGCTGGGCCACGACTCTGGGACTGGTACTGATCTGTGAAGAACAAGAGGAGAGAGAGAGAGATGGAGAGATGCACTGCAAAAAGTGATTTTCAAGAAAGGAGAATTTACTTATTTTGGGGAAATTAATCTGGGTTTTTTTCTTGTTTTAAGCACTGATAGAAAAAATATCTTGTTATCGGCCAAAAGTCAAGCTTGTTTTTAGAATATATGTCTTACTTTTTCTAAGCAAGAATTTGCAACTTATTTTGAGTTCAAATGATCTAGAAATGAGATCAACTTTTGTTCTGCATCTGAGCAACCAGGTTGTCTCCTTATTTTAAGACATATATATTCTTGATTTAAGAATGATATTTTCTTAAATCAAGAACACAGTGAGCAATGTCAAAGAAACATCATTATTGCAAAAAATAAAATCTAACCAAATATTATTCATCTTATATTAAGAACAAAAATCTTATTTTAAGTATGCTTATGATGTTCTCTCGAAAGATAATTTGACTTAATTCAAGAAGATTTTGACTTATTTTAAGAAGTCTAAGACGCAGACAAATGTAGGTGCACTGGCAGACAAATTTGCTTGTTTTAGGGCAAATTTGCTTAACGCACTGCCGGACAAATTTGCTTGTTTTCAAGATGAGACATCTTATATTAAGAACAAAAATCTTATTTTAAGTAGGCTAGGCCTATGACGTTCTCTCGAAAGATCATTTTGACTTACCGGTAATTTAAGAAGACTTTGACTTATTTTAAGAAGTCTACGCCGCAGACAAATGTAGGTGCACTGGCAGATAAATTTGCTTGTTTTAGGGCAAATTTGCTTAACGCACTGCCGGACAAATTTGCTTGTTTTCAAGATGAGACATCTTAAAATAGGCCTAAGTCAAACCCTTAATTCAAGTCAAATGTTGCCTAGCCTGCTGAAAACAAGGCCCATAGATTTCGTTGATCTTGATATAAGATTAATAACACTGGATTGTATTAGATAAACAGTTTTTGCAGTGTGAAAAAATGAGCATTTAACCTACATAGATTCTAATGATCACTTTGCTGCAACATCGTCTCAAGTGTTGATATCCCTTTCAAAATTCAAATGAAGATTTTTTTAAAGCAAGCGGAAGAATGGACGAGTCCAAACAAATGTGTTATGAAAATGAATGTTATTGTCCATATACTAAAACATAAGTGCATTTATCTAAAATACTTGAAAGTACAATGTCAATTCAATACAAATTGGATCAATATCGAAGAGGAATGCAAAGTACATTTTACATTTCTTTGGATTAGGCTACCCACCCTCCCCCTTTCGGTGGGAAAGCACTTGGTACATTCCACCTGTTCGGTTTCAGCGAGCCAGGTTTTGGGCGCGCATTACTTCGTTTGCATGGCGTTTGATGAGAAAAGTGAAGTGACCGAGAAGAGGAATTTAAGTGTTGCCAGTGCCACAGAATTTATTGGACATGGAAGATTTCGACGAAGTAACACTTGCCACGCTCAGAGGTATGTATTGTTTTTTTCAAATTGCATTTCAACATGAAATTTATGCTATAACTAGCTAGTTCATCAAGTTCATCTATGGCGCTAGTTAGCATGGCTAGGTATCACAAACTAGCCTATTTACTGTACACTAATGTCTCTGTTGCAACGTAGCTGGAATATTATCCTCCCTTGTAAATCGTTTTGGACAAAATTGCCTGCTAAATGACTAAATGTAGATATTGAGGTGTCTGTGCTTTATACTCAACATCAGCTAATATCACTGAGGATATCCTGCGCACACTGTCTAGAGATGACATTAGGGATCTCTTTCCTGGTCCAGACAGAGCACTTTCTTCGACGAAAAGATGTTTGGCTCAAAATCTACGTGGAGGACCAAGTAAGAAGCACTACAGTAACTGTAACACTAGCACTTAACCACTGTTAATCAGTCACAAAATGAGTTCATTTTAGCCAACAATATCTTTGGTATTCATTTATTGCTGAATATGTTAATGTTTGAATAACTTTACTGATGTTCTTAACCTAGAGTTTTCAGCCCAGTTATTACTATTAAAACAGTAATTATTTTTCTCTGTTCTGTTTCTTTTCCATTTCAGATCATGGATGAGTTTCGTTGAGTTGTTGAAAAGGACAACATTGACTTCTTGAAAGACTTGAGAGAAAGATGGGATTCGTTCTATAGTAAGGTCCAATACTATGGAGTGGTGAAGCATGCAATGAAGCCCCCCCCTGACCATGGACAGTGGTGAGTTATATGGTATGGTGGGTTTAGTGATGAGAATATTGAGTTCAGTGCTTATTTATCATATCTGATTATTGTTTTCTTTTGATTTAGTTGAACATGCCATCGCTGTCTTCACCGCTTTACCGCAGCTCTTTCCATCAAATTCGAAGGCACGCAGCCAAATTGAGGCAATTTTCCATGTTTTAACGGTGAGTCTAACATGATTCATGTTTCCTTTGTAAGGGCAGGTGTACACACATACAAACATGCTTACAAACTGACAGAGGCTAACATATTAATTGCATGTAAAACAAACATGAGCGAAACAGCAGTCATGTTTGATTTAGTCCACTTTGTCTTTGCAGCCCTCGGAGAATCCGGACGCTTTCCTGCGCACACAAGCATACCCAGTTGTCCTGTTGGGAGAAGAAAACTGCCTTCTCGCCATTGGAGCATCACATTGTGCACGTTTCCACGTGAGAAATGTCATGAAACGCTGCTTTACCTCATGGGCTGTTACTATGTTTTCCACCTACATTACCCAAAGACAATCTGCACACTCCTCTCGGTGATACAGACTGAAGTGGTCGGGGACACACTCCATGATGGCGATGTCACCCCTTCCTACAGGAAGGCCATTGGAGAGTGGAAGGCCTTCTTAGAACAGGTGTTCAACTGACGCTCTTTTTCATGTACCCTTCCTCGCTATCTTCCTTTCCCTCTCTTTCCACTTTATCTCTCTTTCTCTGTTCTTTCCCTTTTTCTCTCATCTCTCTCCCCCTCTTTCTCTCATCCCTCTTTGTCCCCCTAGTCTCTCTCTTCCCGCCCCCCAATCTTCTCTCTCCATTTCTCTTTTTGTCCCTCGGCCCCCTCTCAACTCTCACTTTCCCTCTTTCTCTCTCCATCTCCGTCCACTCTCCCTTTTTCTCTATCTTTCACCTTTTCACTCCATCTCTTTCTATCTGTTCCCTTCCTCTTTCTCTTGTCCCTCATCTCTTTCCCCATCTCTCCCTCTTTTTCTCTATTTTCTTCCCCTCTCTCTCTGAGCCCCCCCCCCCCCCCCCCCCCACAGCCTAATTAAGAATAATGGAAATTGTTTCATTGTGTTTTTTTTATTATTAATATTTATTTTAGTTTATTTTTTGGGGCAGTTTTCATGTTGTGATGAGAGTTTACAGAGAGTGTATGCCTGTGCCAAGCTGTTCACACGTTAAAAGTGATAATTGATGTACTGGTGATACTCCACGACCATAGTGAAAGGCTGCTTTTTGTGGCATGTTTGCCCTATGGGAATATTCTTTTGTTGGCTTGTGACTGTGACTGATTAGAGGTAAAACAGCTAAAATTCAGCAATAAAAGTTTCTGAACTGCATTCATGGTAGCCGGTATTGTCTGATTTCAAGATAGATTTACTTATCATGTTCTTCTCAATACAAGAGGACATTTCTCAATATAAGCATCATAAGCTATTTTTACATTCTAATATTAAGCAAAACATACTTATTTACAGTTTTTTTATTTTCTCAATACAAGGTGGAATTTCTCAATATAAGCATCATAAGCTATTTTTACAGGCTAATATTAAGCAAAACATACTTATTTACAGTTTTTTATTTTCTCAATACAAGAGGGAATTTCTCAATATAAGCATCATAAGCTATTTTTACACGGTAATATGAAGCAAAATAGGCTTATTTACAGTTTTTTGATTCAAGACGTATTGTCTACTATAAGCAAATTTCCCTTATTTCCAGTAACTGAATATGAGTTATATGGCCTTATTTTGAGTTAAAGGTTAGCCTATTTTTAAGAATGCAGGTGGCAAGAATTTTAGACTAACTTTGAGAATTCTTACCAAGAAAAAAATGCTTACCCCATTGGCAGATTTTTTGGCTTAAAATGCATGATTTTAGCCTCATTTTAGGGATATTTTTCTTGTTTCAAGAGGGGCATTTTTTGCAGTGTGGAGAGAGAGAGATGGAGAGAGAGATAGAGAGAGAGAGATGGAGAGATGTAGAGAGAGCGGGGGGGAGGGAGAGAGATGGAGAGAGAGAGAGAGAGAGAGAGAGAGAGGGAGGGAGGGAGGGAGGAGCCTATGCTGTACACAAACAAACATACTCACACACACAGGGACACACAGATCCGCTCGTACTTTTACACTGACAGAGATATACAGTACGCTATTAGTACTGAAGCATTCACACACACAGTATATAAAAACATGCTCAAAAACATTGATCCACATACACACAGTGAGATGCATAAACACTTGCAAACACAATACATGCTCACTCAAACTCACACACACGCACACACACTCTCTGACAAGACAAACTGGCCAGACAAAATGTTTGAACCTGTGTGTAAATTATGGTCTGTCATGGGGAGTTTCATAGCGTGACACGTTCAGTAGCATTGAATCTATACACCCATTATCACTTCATGTTAATAGTGTTTATTTATAATGGAGTGTCTGTGTGTGTCTGCATGTGTGTGTGTGTGTGTGTGTGTATGTGTGTGTGTGCTTGTGTGTGTGTATACGTGTATGTCTGTGGGTTGGTCCTGAAATTCACCAGAACTAAAGCGTGACAGTGCCTGGCCTCTCCATGGACCAGCTCCTGCTGATGGGCCCTGTCCAGCCGTAAATGCCACCGGGTCTCCAGGCACAAAGATCTGGAAGCAGACAGTTGGGGTGTGACAACAAACACTGTGGATCACTGGACTCCAACACGCCTGATTCTCTCTCAGTGAAACGTCTGCTCCTGGCAGGAGGTCTACGCACACACACACACACACACACACACACACACAGACAGACACACACACATACACACACAGACTCACATACTCATAATCATACACACACACACACACACACACACACATACACATCTCTCTCTCTCGCTCTCTCTCTCTCTCTCTCTCTCTGTCATACACACTCATATTTCTGCTATGAAGTCCAAATATCTATGTTAAGCAATAGTTTAATAAAATAGTAGTTAGTTAATGTGTAATTACATATTTATAAAGGATATTTATTTCAGCTGATATCACACCTTGAAGCAGTTGGATTTGGACCACTTTTTACATGGCATGCCTTTTGTCTTTTTACGATGATTTTTATTTATTTTAAAAAAGGGATTTCTAACATTACACTCATAAAGGAAGCATCCACATCACATAAACCAGAACTACAGGGTGTGAACTCTGGAGCGACCTTAGAAATGACTGCAGCAACTGGTGAGCAACAGAATCAAAACCTCAACCCCAAACACCGGCAGAAGGTGTGGTGGTCTTTGTACAATCACAGTTCTGTCCCTTAATTGGTCACTGACAACCATGTGATTAAGCTGAATTGTAAGAGTTCGCCCCAAGACTGAGTGTCTTATCTGCGCAGGAGAGCTGTGTTGCGGAGCTGCTGTCGTTTAGTTGCATGTGTTTGTTCGCACCACCAATGTCTCTGCTGCAGCGCTGCTACTGCCAGCCCTACAGTATATCTTTCTACGCTGAGCTTGAAATGGTGAGCCGCTATAGCTACTGGCCTAAAGTGCTCAAAAATCTGCTCCATGGCTAAACTCTAGACAAGCCACCACAGCAGCAGCAGCATCCCACTGGGAGCGTACTCTAACCTGTAAACATGGACACTGGAGTACAGCAACAAAGGACATTTATAGTATTGTCCTTATAGTTTTGTTGTTATATGCTTTGTCTGGAACATGCAAACTGCTAGTATAAAGATATGTAACAATGTTACAATAACATGCTCTTCTACTAGTGCAACAATTGGGCGCCATGCACACAGTGGAAAACAGCTCTATGGACGGGCCACATATTTAGCTGGCTCTCCAGTTTGGCTTTTGCTTTTGGGCAGCCGAGGCGAACAGCTGGACACCAAACGTTATGTTAGTGCCTTTGTTCTGTCATGTGCACATCCCCTGGGCAACCAGCAGAAAGTGTCCGTCAGGACAGATGAGCCCCGAGGTGGCATGATAGGCCCCGGCAGTGTGTGTGTTTGTGTGTGTGTGTGTGTGTGTGTGTCTGTGAGTGTGTGTTTGTGTGTGTGTGTGTGTGTGTGTGTGTGAGTGTGTATCTCTGTATGTTTGTTTGTTTGCATGTAGTGTGTGTGTGTGTGTGTGTGTGTGTGTTTGTGTGTGAGTGTGTGTGTGTGTGCGTGTACATCAATGTGTATTTATGTCTGCAAACATGCATAGTTCTCTGTGTCGATGTGTGTGTGTGCATTGCAGTTTGTGTGTATGTCAGTGTGTATTTGTATGTATTCGTGTGAGTGTATGTGTGCGTGTCTGTATGTGTGTGTGTGTGTGTGTGTGTGTATGGGTCTCTGTCTCTGTCAGCAGTTTCCTGTACTCGACTTTGCCTTTGTGTTTTTAAAACTATCCGCACCCTGGGGCCAGAGGTGACAAACAGCTCAGCATTGTGTTTGCCTTCAAAAGCAGCGCGAGGCAGCCAACACAAAGCCAAAGTGTCAGGCCTCACGCAGCAGAGGCAGCTGCAGATGGTTCAGGAGGGACCAGAGATGACCGCTATGCCTTGTTGTTGTTGTTGTTGTTGTTGTTGTTGTTGGTCTATATAAAGGCCAAGGGAGAGGTTGACTCAGAGAGAATAGTTCATAGAATTGTAATCAGTTGGAATTTAGGAAGTTGCTTTTGTAAACGGAAAACAACAAACACATAGTGTGTTACCTTTTGCCTTCATCCTAATGTAGAGAAATGTGTGTATGACATCATCTTACTTATAAATGACACCAACTCAGTAATGATACACTTTCAAAATTATTGTATACGTGTTGTCTCTATCTACACAGAGATGTGTTAAAAAACAATACAAGTTGTGTTATTTTTAACACATATTTGTATTGTGTGTGTAACAAATAACAAAGCAATGTGTTGGAAACCACACAAACTGTGTTCTCCCTATCTGGACACAGAGATGTGTTGTTTTCATCACATTCATTTTCTCTCAGCATGTCAGCATGTCTTTATGCACGTACCTGCATTGCCTTAGTTTACATGAGCTCAGGCGAGGAGGCTGGGTCATTAGAGGAGCTTCCCTACCATATTTCCCGGAATTCCTGACAAAAGGGAAAAAAAAAAAAAGGGTCAAATGGTTATTTGTCCTGAGCTGAAGTAATTACACGAACAAGCAGCGCACAGCGATTCTGCTTACTCCTCTGCCATCACACAGAATGTATTTGTGTTCTTCGCCTCCAACTCTCCCCCACTGCTGTGACATCTGACATCAGAGAGAGAGAGAGCGAAAAGGCTAGAGCTAGAGAGAGAGAGAGAGAGAGAGAACAACAAGCAAAACATAATACAAATTACTGTAATATATGGGGATGAAACACAATGCAGGAACGCTGCTCTAAAAAAAATAAAAAAAAACAAACAAAAAAAAAAAAACAAGAGAAAAGTATTTGTCCACAGATGGTCGCCTCAGCCTTTTAATAATGAAATCTGCTTTTGTGTTATTTAAAAAATTACAATAACCTCTCCGCTAAGCCCTTGACTTACAGCCCAGAACACCTGAACTGCCTGCCACCCAAATCCTCCCGCTGCACTGCTTGATAGCATATTAGGATTATATCTCAGATATGGTCCTTAAGC
The DNA here is from genome assembly GCF_963854185.1 of Sardina pilchardus. Taxonomy (NCBI): domain Eukaryota; kingdom Metazoa; phylum Chordata; class Actinopteri; order Clupeiformes; family Clupeidae; genus Sardina; species Sardina pilchardus. Next base: position 17,375,897 of record NC_085001.1, on the reverse strand, counting down.
AAATAGGTTAGGTAAGCATATCTGTTTAATTTGATTCTGCTCTGAAGGCAGGATTAGGTTGTAGCAGTTGATTGTTAAGTAATTGCATTGTGTGGTGGGGATGGGAGGGTGGGGGGTGGGGGGGTGGGGGTTGGACATGTAAACATCTGTATGGCAGCGCAGAGCGGCGGGAGTTCTCAGGCATACATCCCGCGCTGCATATGCCCACAGAGATTGAAATAAGCGGTGCATATGGGCACATGGGTTAGGATGGTGGGGTGGGGTGGGGGGTGGGTAAACAGGGAATATCCCACATCTGAACTAACAACCTATGTATCCTATACGATGAATGCCAAGGCCTGTGTATATGTATTTCACAAGGGATTCTGGTTGGTTGGTTGGGTGGATGGTGGTGGTGGTGGTGCTGGTTGTATATAAAAAAAAAAGAGAGAGAATGCGCAGCTCTTACATGGAGACAACAGGCAGGTGATTGTGTGTACCGGGATATAAGCCTCTTGCGGATGTAAAGGGACAGGTTGAGAGGAGCATGTCAATCCTGAACAGTACAAGCACGAAATGAGGCCACCTCTGCCCTCACGATGCCTCTGCCCCAGCCCCTCACCCCCCCGCCCCAGCCTCCACCTCCCTCTAGGCTTACCTCGCATGCAGGGGAGGGGGGAGGGTAGGGGGGGGCAGCACCTGCATGTTTGAATGCCTCCTCCTCCCCTCTAGCTGTTCAAACCTGGCAGATGGTTGTTGCTAGCGTCCCTGAGCGCATGCACTGGCACCTGGGTGTGTGGGGAATACTGGCCGAGCCCTCACACGCCACACACACACACACACACACACACACACACACACACACACACACAGACACACAGAGACACACAGAGACACACAGACACACACACATAGACACACAGACACACAGACACAGACACACACACACACACACACACACACACACACACACAGTATGCAGATACAAATACACACATACTGTATGCACTCATGCACATGCAAATATATAGCACAATACACATACTGTACTCATGTACAGTATATATATACAAACAAATATACATACATGTGAACACATATTTGGATGCTAAGATGCTTTAGATATTTAAAGTACAAACATACAGTACAAATTCAACATGTATGTGTACAATTTCTAATGTATGAAAATGTCCATGCATATGCCCTGTATGCATACAAGCATATGCATAGAGGCACATCTGTATGCTCAGACGCAGTCACACAACACATACTGGCACATATGCCAACACACACAAGCATGTAGAGATACAAATACAGACGGACATAACACACACACACACACACACACACACACACACACACACACACACACACACACACACACACACACACACACACACACACACTCAGAGACTCACACACACACACACACACACACACACACACACACACACACTTTTTCTCTCTCTCTCTCTCTCTCTCTCACACACACACACACACACAGACTATCTCTCTCTCTCTTACACACACACTCACACAGAGAAAGAGAGAGAGAAAGCAAACAAGCTCACCAGAGTCTGACCTCTCAGAGTGCATCAGACGGGTAAACAGAAAAGAAGTGCTAGATTGGTTGTGATAAGGAGGAGCTGCTCAGCTCCTGCGGCCTAATGTAAAAATATGCCCCTCAACCCCCACCCCCCTCCACACACACACCCAACAACAACAACAACAACACACACACACACACACACACACACACACACACACACACACACACACACACACAAACACACACACACACACAAACACATAGACACACAAAGCAAATACATAGATCCCCCTCTCTTTCTCTCTCTCTCTCTCACTCCCTGTCTCTCTCACACACACACACACACACACACACACTCACACACAGACACAAACACACGCATTGACTCACATACATTCACTGACACACACACACACACACACACACACACACACACACTGACACCCCCCCCCCCAGTGACACACATCCCCTCAGCCCACCGCCTGTGCACTGGGGTTGGGCATGGCTGCAGGGTAAACATACAGAGAAAACAAACTCCTTATGGCGACTGTAGCCGCCGCACGCTCTGATTTAATTATGCTCAGGCATTCTGCACGGACACCACGAGCGACGTTAATGGAGAAATTAATGGCTGCCGCTCGCCCATGCACCCCACTCCCTCCGCCTAGCAGCCCCCCACCCCCCCCCCCCCCCCCCACACACACACACACACACACACATGCACAATATCTGAGGCGTGTGGAAATGCCTGAGAAAGAATTTAAGACCTGGCCAGATATGCTCACCCTGGACAGGCAGCATCGCTATATGTGTGATCACTTACAGTCTCAGCTCCTTTACTCTTTACGCATCATTTGCTTGTATGCCGTTGTGTACTTTGATTGTTTGCTTGCATGGGAGTGTCTCAAGTGTAGAGAATACATATGATGTTTGTGCAGACGAGTGTGTTTGAATGTGTGTGTGCATGTGTTTGTGTGTATGAACAACATGTATGTGTTTTTCTATGTTCTAGCACATATGTAAGTCTATATATCTCCCTTCTTTTTCACACTCCCTCACCCTCTGTAACCTGGCCATTTCTTATGTAAATACATTTTAATTCATTTTATTTGTATTTATATATTTGTTTTCCCGGGCTAATGAGGAGCGCAGCGGCATGAAGCTAATGTGATGTACCGCAGTGGACGTGGCGAGGCACCCGAGTGCCCGGGTGTGTTTGGTGAGGGCGGCTGGACGAGGCAGCGCTACTGAGGCTGACGTGATGAAAACAAGCTGCTCTCTCGCTCCGTGGCTGGGGGGCCCGGGGTGGGGTGGGGTGGGGTGGGGCGACGGGCTGGCTGGCTGGCTGACTGGCTCGCCCCGCGGATGCCTCCCAGAAATAGCAGCACAGAGGAGTCATTAGAACACACAAATGAGCAACAAAGACATGGGCCTGAACTCATGGAGGAGGAGGAGGAGGAGGAGGAGGGAGACGAAGAGGAGTTGGTACTCTCTACCAGATCTGAACCAAATGCAAAGCTAAAACAGAGGTACAGTATTACAGTACCTGCAATACAATGCTTGCTGCTGTATACAATACACTCTAAAAAATAATAGGGCCAGTACCGGTTCTTCAGAGCGAAGCCATAGAGAACCTTTTTCAGTGCTTCAAAGAACCATTGAGACAACAGTTCGCCTGAAATAATGGTTCAACACAGAGTTTTGACTCTCCATGGAACCATCCAGATATATAAAGAAGAGTGTAATATACACTTCCCATCAGTCTTGTACATTGCAATTAATTACACACAGTTGTGATGACGTGTAATAAAAAGAAGAGCAGGTGACCTCAGAGAGAACCAGAGCCAGATCAGGGCCATATCAGAGCCAGATCAGGGCCAGATCTGAATGCAGAGCTCAGCACTATCTCAATCACAAACTCAGAGCTGGCAGCTCTTTGTGTTACTCACTGATGTTTATACTATGACCTTAGTAATAGTTATGTCTAGCTGGAATGAGATATAGGCTCTGTGTGCATAGATGACCCTTAAAGGAAATGAAAATGCAAATGGCAAGTCCAAAAGTGTCTGGTTGTTCTCTTCAGTCGTATCCAGTGGTAGTTAGACAGCTGTAATTTCTTGACGAAGTGAGATATATGTCTTGTGGTGTAAATCTGCCGTGCTTGCTTGCGTGCTGCAGGACAAAGTCAAGGGAAGAGTGTTTTAAATCAGGAAGTGAAAAGCCAGCGTGGCCTTCCGACTGACTCTGACAGTCACTCAAACAATCAGTCTCTCTGATCAAGAGACACCTCTCAAGGCATCTCTTAGCCTCAGACCTTCAGTGTCATTTCAAATATAAATCTTGCACAGCAGATTCAAATTTTAATTTAATCTGTTTTTTTTTTATAGCTGTGAAGTTGCATAAGACATTGTGAGACATTAAAAGGACATTCAAGGTTTGTACACTAGCGCCAACAGTTACCACTTGTGAATTACCATTTAATCATATTGATCTGATTGATTTTTTTCATGTGAACTTGCTCTGTCCGTCGTGTATGTGTGTCATATGGACTGGTTGAGTTCATGTGGAGGAAGATACAATTTCTCAGCAAGCTGCAGTGCTCTGCTTTCCTCCTGGACTCGGGGCTAGCCCTCACTTGTGTGTCTGCTCAGGCCACAGTCCACCCCTCTTCCAGCGGCAGAGGCCGACGGCCAGCACAAAATAAACTGGCAACACAACGTCTCCAACTGGACCAGGGTCCTTATGCTCTGGGCAAAGAAGAAAAGGTCAACTCTGAACGCTTCTCAGGGTTTTATGGCATGATAAAGAACAACATATCTGTAAGAGTTTCATTGGTGTGTGTGTGTGTGTCTGTGTGTCTGTGTGTCTGTGGGTGGCTGGGGGATAGTATGGTCTTTGGTATTATTCCAACGGCACCTTCCAGGCAGCACAGCCTAAAAGGCACTACCTTTACCCTATTCCTAACCCTAACCCCCTCAACCCTCATCCTACCCCTAAACTAAGGGGAGTAGTGCTTTGAAGGCAGCGCTGCCTGGAAGGCCCCATTGAGGGCAAATAATACCAAAGACCGTGTGGGATAGCATATTCATCATTATGGCCACAACACTGTCTTTCCTCCCACTCCCCTGACCCTCCAAGTTCCATGTTCGATCTCTGGGGGAGTATAAAGCAGCAAAACAATCTAAACTCCAACACAATGAAACACCATCAGCAACTGAGAAACAAGGGAGCAAAATTCTGATTCTGTGTTGATGTCAAATCTTGGGAACATCAAAACAGCGCAATCTTATTTTGATTCCGACCACAATGTTTTTCTTTTTTTGGCATTATTTTTATTTTTAAATCTAACTCCAAACAGCAGAATGATTCCTCCCCCCAGATATTGTTTTGAACTGAAGTCATCTGGAAAGACAGAGAAAAACTCGCTGCAAATCACGATTTAAGGCTTAGCTATTTAGATTCATATGCCTATGAAATGACGATTGAAGAAGCTTGTTGCTGATGACACGTGTTATTGTTAAGTTGGTCATGATCCTTTTAAAAGCACCGTCTGTCCTTATCCAGGGTTTCAGTGTTATCTTCACTGCCTCTTGACCTTCTTGAAGCTTTTCATTTATGCTCCCTGGAATTATTTTATTTTATTTCGTAATCCCCAAGTGCTGTTTGGATTGGATTTAAAATAATAAAAACAATAAAATCGCAATGTGTCCAATCATGTCAATATATTTCTGAGGAATCTATTTTCAGTATGATGTGTTTGTGCCACGGCCAAGTCCTCTCTGTGTGTGTGTGTGTGTGTGTGTGTGTGCATGAGTGTGTGTGTGTGTGTGTGTGTGTGTGTGTGTGTGTGTGTGTGTGTGTGTGTGCGCGTGTGTGTGTGAGTGAGTGAGTCTTTCATGCCATGACATGAAATCTCTTTTGTTCCTGTCAGCTGTTTTTGTTCTCAGAGGCTAAAGTTTCTTGTACAACAAGATGCCCCAGATCAGCATGGTTGCTGGTTCATGTAGTATGCTTATGTGTTTATCTTTTCAATTGTTTTCCTCTCATGATTTGTTTTTGGAGGGGAAAAAACAACATATCTCAACATATCACTCCATGTTGGGAAACAAAAAGTACAGGAGGCATCCCATAAAGGTACCGGATTACAGTAAAGAGGGCTGAACAGGTTGTTTACTTAGGGTTCAAAAGCAAAAATAACACAGATGAAAACATTGAGTTTCTTTACAGTACATCTCAACTTTATTACTTGCATACTGCTATAACATTCTTGTCAGTCCATCACATTTGATGAAGCTGCCCTAATATGCTTCCCCTGCAGTGTAAGGACCTGTTGTAACTGGGGAGACTGTGCTGCCACTTGATATTCAACCTGCCTGCAGGATTATCTCATATGTGTTAGGCTGACCCACAAACACACTCATATCTTTTAGGTCTGTACAAGTTGGATGAAAAATCTAATTGCTATTTGTCTGATTGCAAGATATTGTGATTGCAATTTGATTTACAATATCATTTCTGAACGTCAACCTTCAGTTAGTTGAATACTCCAAATGTTGCTTTAAATTGAGCCCTTTCTGATTGGTGAGCTTGCATGCATACTGCATGAGAAGCACAGCACTCCAGTTAGCTGAGCTTCACTGTTCACTCAAGGTGAATGACGTGAATACATAGATGTGACAAAATTAACCATTGGGACTGAGATAAGAGCTGCATGATTAATGAATAAAAATAAAATATATAAAAAATATGTATATAATTATCGAGACCATGTGTCGCACATCTCTGTGTCCAGGTTTGTGGGAACGTATTTAGTGTCCCTGCATGTACGTTCCATGTGAGTCACGTGAGCCATTATGGGGTCTACAGATTAGACCCGGCATGGCTGACCCTGACCCATCATCTCTAAAGGGGTCCTGGACCCCATAATCCCTGCATCGGGGGGTAAGTGAGACTGGGTGTATGGAGATCTGGATCAATGCTAGGGCTCATTGTCTCATAACACTAGTGATCCCAAAGCAGGTGGGAGGGGAAGGATGAGGGGGTGGAGGGTGGGGGTCCATTTTTAGAGGTGCCCAGACCATACCTCAGTGGTTTAGGCCCTTATGGAGGGGATTACAGTAAGGCCTACATTCTGAGGGTTCTCTAACTACAGTAAGCCTGATGGTTTGAGTGTTTAAGAGCAATTTGCTATGCTTTCAGGGGGAGTCACACACACACACACACACCGTTTTTGTTCTGTTCATACAGTATAAGAAGGATTTTTTCATATCCTAGACTACATGCCTGTTGCAGGGTCATGCCCAAGACGCATTCTAATGACTAGTGTGAACAGGGCCATAGACACAAGTGATTCATTGGTTATATTCCATAAAATACTAACTAAGACCCCGAGCTGTGCTACATGTGGTTTGGAATCAGTCGGCCAAACTCCCTTGGAAAATCTTTCCAGATTGTTATTGATCAGTCAAAATGTTCTAGAGTCATTCAGAACACTCCAGCTTGTTGCTAAGGCTGAACTAAACCCAGCACAGACCTAGTGCATCTGCATTAATGATTTGCATAGACACTGACATCATGCAATTTTGGTCAGCTTACTACACAACCAACCAGCCAACCAACAAACAAATAAATATTCTCTTATGGTGAACAACTGAAGCTTGTTTTGATCCTAAGAAGGAAGATAGGGGGAGCTCGTGCCTGTGCTAGGCAATAGTTTCTACTGATCCCAATGTTTCTTTTAGGGCTTAACCAACCAAACCTTAAGCACAACAATATTGATGCACTTTAATCGATGTGCTGCAAATTTATTAAAAGATTTATTCAGTCTCCAGGGAAGCGAGAGAGGGGCACGGAGTGGACATGCAATAGCGTTCTGTCCAGCGTCCTCCAAAGGTCGCATCCTGCTGTCTTAGCCACTAAGCTGATAACATGAGAGACATATTGAAAAAGGGCTCAAGAAAACACGAACATTTTCATCTGTCAGATTATACATGGGGCGGACAGATGTTAGTGGGCTGCTTAATAATTTTCAAATATAAATAAATAGACAAGCTACACATGGTTGGCCATGGGAGAGCATGGCGGGGGATTTTCTTGAAGGATCCCTGGCCATTACCGGACAGGAGATTATGGCCTTAATGCTTCTGATATGGGATCATACAGTGCCAGAACAGTGCCAGAACAGGGCCAGATTTGGGCCTTGCCCGTCCCAGTTTCAGCAGCTCACTCCGTTTCATTGATGAGATGAGCTGGCTGTTGTCTCATGGGGGGGTTATTTTGGGTCAGAATGGTGAAGGAGCATATGGTGACTAGGGCTTTCAGATGTGTTTTTGAATCATCTGCATGTTGTAGCCTTAATCACAATGTGCATTACTTTGTTCAAAAAATGTTCCATGAAAATATCTCATGTTGTAGCCTATGCAATGTGTGTGTGTGTGTGTGTGTGTGCATATTTGTGTATTAATGTGTGTGCGTGTGTGGGTCTCTGCGGGCATGCATATGTTTGTGCATGAAGTCATATGTGTTTTTTGTATGCACATGTGTGTTAGTGTGTGTATGTGTTTGCATGCATGCATATGTATGTCCATGAGCACATATGTGTGTGTCAGCCCCCTCCCCACCTTATGTGGAGCGCTTATTTAGGTTGCCTTACGCTGATGGCAGGTTTTAAATACAAAAGGATGTTAATGCATGTTATATTTAGATCCCTGGATGATTCTGAAATCTGCCATAAATGGAGGCAGCTTTTAACCCCGTGCCAGGTTTCTTCTGTGTATGTGGGTGACAGCTGTTTGTGGTGCACCAAAAGTGCCAGCCTGGATTAGAGTCGTAGAATTACAGATTAATGTTTACATTATATCACAACACAAACAATGAAATGGAATACAAAAGGGGGGGTAGAGTGGAGGTGAAGGGAGACAAGTTCTCTTGGACAAGCTGTTGCATGATTTGTGATTTATTCAATAAGGACAGCAAATCAAGAACATTTGATCCTAATGATGGAAGTATGCAGGGCCCTAAATGCACTGAGGCATCCTCCACGCAGTCATGCACATAAACACAAAGGTAATGAATACATATGTAAATGAAGAAACAAAATAACATTTGTGCAAACATGATTCATCATTATATTATAGTAAGAGATCATGTCATTTTAGTGACATAAAAAAAAACAGTTGAATGAGCAATTACAGGCCAGATGCTGTCCATAGCCACTTGTAGACATGTTCATAAAGATAAATATAAAACATTTTAAAGACATTTACAAAACAGTCATTGTAAAGTGTGTGCCTTCAACTCTATAAAGTGCGTTGCTGTATCATCTAATATATACCGTATATATATATATATATTGTATTGAATTTAATTATTGATTTTCTTCCTTGACAAGTGATGGACCTGAGTCTCTACATTTCATGGTAAACAAACAAATAAACGAATAAACAATCAAACAAGTAAACAAATAAACAGACAGACAGACAGGAAATGTATCCTGAAAGGATCCTCTTCCCTTTGGCATTAATGACAGATGAAGCTCATTTTTGCTTTATGTGGGGGCAAGGCACTGAGGAGTCTTTCATGTGTAACGGTAATGGCATAAACATCAATCTGTCTCAACGGCTGCTTAAATGACTGTGTAGCCTTTACAACCCTGTTAAAGAAAGATATATAATTTCTGTATTAAAGAGGCCTCTGTAATAAAGTCCAGCTGATGCTCTCTCTCTCCATCTCTCTCTCTCTCTCTCTCTCTCTCTCTCTCTCTCTCTCTCTCTGTCTTGCTCCTTTACTGGACTTGCAGTCTCTTGTAATGGCTGGTCAAAGGTGCACAATGGTGTACACACACACACACACACACACACACACACACACACACACACAGAAGCACTTACTCTTCTCTTGTTCTCTTGTTATCTCTCTCTCTCACACACACACACACACACACACAGAGAGAGAGAGAGAGAGAGAGATTTCCACATTAAAGCGAATCTACAAAAAAATACAGGAAATCACATTAAAATAATCAGTGAATTTTAACTGATGTAAAAATTGCCGGGAACAACAACAGATTGAGTGCCGTAAAGGGCTGCGCTAAGCTTTTATGACCCTCTGACATTCCCTGCATAATAGAAATATTTTACAATGCCTCCCATTTATGGACCTCAATCAGCCATAAATTACAGCATGCAAAAAACACCATCATCAGAGATAGCATTAACGTCTGTGTGGTGGATAGTGGGGCATGCTCACAGAGGTGTGTGTGTGTGTGTGTGTGTGTGTGTGTGTCGGATGGGGGGTGGCTTGGGTGGTAGAAATGGACTTGCTATACGTACCCTGAAACAAAATTCAATCTGCCACCGTATTTTAATGCCACATTTTTTATGATCTGGCCAGCATATGCTGAAGCTGCTGCTGATGACGAAGCTCGCTGCTGGGCAGAGCGGTCAGCATGCCTACCCGTCTCCGTCTTTAATAACACGACCAGGCAAACTGTTTGTGACCTTTGTCAAGGGCTCGCCGCAGATGAGTCTGCCAACAGCCAGGCCGTGTTCGCCCGCAGCATGCGTGAATATGCAAGACTCTCACTTTTTTTCCACCCGCAACCCCCCCCCCCGCCCTCCCCCTCCCTGCCCATTTTTATGGCAGTTTCAAAGAAAGAAAAAACTAAATTGTTTGGAAACCTTCTGCCTCCCAGGCACTTCACCGGATGCGGCCACATAAGAGCTGAGGTCTGCAAGAATGTTTGATGGTGCTATCTTAGTTTAGCATATGCCAGAATCCATTTTTTTAAAAATAGGGCCCAGGCTTGTTCCTTTTATTTATTTATTTATTTGTTTTTTTTTTTCTTTTTCTTTTCAGCCCTGTCCCTCTGTTTATTCTGGGGCTGCAGGAAAGACCCGCTGGTAACTGTATCCGTGTTAGGCTTGACCTCTCAGTGACGATGCTGTGTGGCGTTCAGTTTCATTTGTGTCTTGTTGATAAACCCTGATCTTATATTAAATGTGTATTTACATATGCAGTAGCATCGGAAAGCCACTGGACATGCATGATATGGCCTATCTGATTCCTGTCTAGTGTCCCCTCACTAATTTATGATCCAATAACACTCTTTTTGGGGGTGCAAATATCATCATTTACATTTATTGTCGAAATTTCATTTAGAAATATGTTTGCCCTTTTACATACAATGGTGAGCAGAGAAATGTTTCATACTGAAAATCATTACAGTTTTATGGAGGACATTCAGTTGCAACTCTTCAAACAACTCCCCTCATAAAATAATGATATATAAAGGTCAAAACAATACATTACAACACTGAACTGCATACTAACACTAAGACAGACTGAGCAAGCAAAGTATATTATTCCACCACATAAAACAACAGTGTCCCTTTGCATCTTGGTAATATGGTTGAAGTAGTGTTTGTAATTTCATACCTTTCATGTATTTGTCAATAAAGAGAGAAGCTTCTAGCCTGGCTAACGCCTCCCACTTCTCAAATGAGACGTGGTCTGGCAACCAGACGTTCACTTTCTCGTATTTGAAAAAAATGCCCAGATCCGTTCATTGGGCGCCACTGATGTCTATCAAATGCGCATAGCTCACCCAACTCGTTCGTATGCAACGCTAAGGGCTGCCGTAAATCCTTTGGCGTCGAATGTAGACGCAAGAGGGCAACGGAAACTTCTCGGATGTTCTGTGATTGGTTCGCCAACATCAGGCGAACATTAGGGCGTTAGTTTCCAGACTGGCTTAGCAGCGGGATTGAAATCACCGCGCAAGGCAGTATGGGAAAACCCAGGCTAAGAAGCTTCAGTAAATGTCTGAATTTGAGAGAGGAGAGGACAGTGTTCAAGAGCTACAGTGGGAAAAGTCATATGAACGAGTGCAAGAGTGAGGCGATGAAAAGGTGAGGTCAAGTAAAACCACTCAGGTGTAAGGTGCACCCTCCCAGACAGACAATGGACACTGGGAGGAGCATACGAGGGGGTGTGACTTATGCTGTTTGACAGACAGGTCCCTGTGAGCTCTCCATTGCAGCAGGGCCTGGGCCATGGCACGACAATGGAAAGTGGGCAGGACAATTGGAGTGGGCGTGGCTGGTGTGATTTGACAGACAGGTCCCCATGAACACTCTATCGCAGCGGGGCCATGGCACGAGATTACGGGCAGATCAGCGGGATCGGCTGTCGCTGATTTTCCTGACATCTGTCCGCAGGGTGAGACAAGCAGCAACATGGGTCGCCCAAGATGTGGCGTAGTCGGCAGGATTTTCCAGTACAATGGCAATACACACGCACACACACAAAGCACGTCAGGACACACACACACACACACTTACAATCCCCCCCCACCCACTGCTTCCTGCCCTCTCCCTTTCCATTCTGTTGTACCTTACGGTTGGAGAGGAGGGATAATAGTCTGAGCCATCTGCTTGTGAGGGATCAGACTCTCTCTCTGGGTAGGCACCTCTAAGACAGATCAGGCTCCCTCCCTTCACAGTGCACCCAGGCCAGGTCCGGCCTTCCCAAACACACGGTCTAGAAATAGCCGGAAGACCATCGAGTACATTCAGTCATATTGTGATAATTTCGTACAGTAGGCACGCTGCTATTTATAGCTCTCAAATGGCAGTGTGTTGCCTCTGAGGGTGTTTTACAATCACAGTTCAGTTATTAATACATCATCACAATGATTACAATTATTGGGTACTAGTGCTGTGCCCATACAAACAATGTTTTCCAAGAAACGTGTTGCCCAATGACGTTGATGCAGGTAGATCATGTTAGATTGGCGATGATGTAGAATCAGGCCTGTGCAGTAGCGGCTTTTACTGACTTTGCAAAGTAAAAAAGTGAAGGGGAAAGGCGTTTGAGTTGCAGCTAATGACAATATTAGACACATTACATACTCGTGTGTTTTTGCTGTTGTTGGGAAATTATAAAGCTAACCTGATCAGGCAACCGAAACCGTTAGGGCAGTATAGGCAACCGCGGTTGTTGATGTAGTAGGCTAGGCTAGCCTATGCAACGTTACGTTACTATAACAGCCTGCTGACCAACATGGGTGCATGTGTGCCGGACTCAGCATGTTTAGCCAAGATCAACAATCTTAAAACGGTCCGTTGTTTAACCCTTATGTTGTCCTTGGGGTCAATTTGACCCCAAGCAGTGTTTAACATCATAAAATATATGGTTCACTTTTTTTGTTTTGCTTCAAGTTTCATGACTTTTCCTTATTTGAAGGGTACAACAGAGTAAACATGAAATTTGCACAAAAATATGTTTCCAATGTCCTGTAATAAAAATAGTTACGTTGGTGGTATTGGGGTCAATTTGACCCCATTTTTATGAAACATGATGAAAATGAATATTTGACAAATTATGGATATTATTATTGTAATAGTATGAGAACATGTAGCTATTATCATTATTTCATATACAAGTACATATTACATATAAGTTATTTTGGCAGGTCTGAAAAAGTCCAAAAAGTCAGCCTTTGGGCTGTTGACACTGGATTGGCCATATTGCCAGTCAGGGTTCCAGGGTTCATAAAGGGGTGTGGGGGGGGTGGGATTGTTTTGTAGGGCTTTTGATAGTGGTTATTACACTCTTGTTAAGTACCTACCACAAAAACAAATTGGGTAAAAAAAATAATTTTAATCATTTTTGAGAGTTTTTTGTAGCTGGGGTCAAATTGACCCCAAGGACAACGAACGTCGTAAGATTTTAGGACAACATGAGGGTTAAGTGAGACATCTTAATTTCCATGAATGGCAACACGTGAGTTTGTCAGCGAAATGGGCTTTTTTGTTTCTATGCTGGAGTGGGAGTGAGAAGGGGATTGGCTAATGCGGAGAGCGGTAGAATTCTGGGATTGCGCTAGAGATGTATTTTGCTTAATTTAACGATATCTTTGTCATCTTTTTGTCTGAACACAACCAAACTTTGCACTGCACTCACGCATGTCATTAGTAATAGATCTGTGAAATTTTAGGTCAGTCGGATGAGTGGTGTGAGAGTAATGCGTGGAATGGACAGACAGACAGACAGACAGACATCCAAGAATCCACAGGTTGGCATTTTGACCCTCAACAGAAATGACACATCACTTAATCATATCAGATGACTATGTGATACTAAATCACTTGATGATGTTTGTCCTCTCGTCCAAAAAAAAAAAAAAAAAAAAATAGAGGGCAGAGAAGCAGTGCTGATTCACAAACACAGACACAGACACACACACACGCGCGCACACACACACACACACACACACTAACAAAAAAGAAAAAAAAAACAATTTACACGTAATCCACTGATTTAACAGAGTGTCCTTTACTAAAACCAATATCATTCAAGATGGATTATTTATCCTGAGGATGTAATTGCATAGTTCATAACAGGCAGATCGGGATTAAGGAATTCATTAGGACTAGCAGGGGTGCACAGATTGTGCACAATTACCTCTAAGTCTGTCTAAGAGGTACAAATCATCTCTTCAATATGGAACACAGGAATGCTTTGATTTGACTTGACTATGGTGGTTCAGAAATGATCTTTAAGCTAAATCCCTTTCTTCATTTCATCTCTGTGATTCAAGGGAAGATGCTTAAACATATGGCCTCAAATTACGGGCTCCGACGCACTAAACTCAGAGTCATGTAGGGCAGGCCATCAGCTTGATTCAGCATATGAGACAACAAAAAAAAAGAGGAGGAAAAGAATCTGTGTTACATCTACAGTGTGATGAAATCTAAGGCTTTCACCATCTTGTGTTCGAGGAAAATCTCTACGCTTCTTGGAGGTTTTTCATTATGAGACGAAAGCTGCACTGAAAATACTAGAAAGATCTGCATTTGTTTTGAGTGCACATGGGAACCTGACCTGTCTCAGTTCACTGAGACGGTGAAGGAAATAAAGCAGATATTGGAGATGTGTGTCAAATGTGATTTGGGATTATGCAATATACATACAGTATATACAGTATGTAGGAGGTCTGTAATCAGGGAAATGTTTTTATTTGACTACTATTACAATATTTTCATTATTTTAAAGTACAAAAAAAAAAACTCTTTAGTGCTGTATTGTACTGTTCAAGCTCTGTTAGTTTGGACAACAACAACAACAACAACAACAACTAGCATTGGTCCTTCAATACATCTTTAACCATTAGCTTCGCAGGAGAATCAGAGAGCTAATGGTCCAGCAGAGAGCTACCAAGGGGTGGGAAAATGTAATGGCAAAAGGTAAATACTGTGAGAGATGTTGAACCTGCAGTACAATCCCAGGGTATCCCTGGCGAAGCCTTGGGCCTTACTTGGCATGCACCCACCTCCACTGGACCTCCATTAGCCCAGGTTCCAGTACCGATTCATTACAGATTTAGCTGGTTGCATATAGCACAGAGCTATTTTGGGGGAATAATATAAACGGTGAAAGCGCATGCCTGCTTTGGGAGAATCTAAACAAGCGATAAAAGCACCAGGTGGTTTTGGGAGCGTCTAAAACAAAACTTAACTGTGAAAAACACATTCTGTTTTTGGGAGGACCTAAAAACTAATGGTGAAGTTATAGGCCAGCGTTAGGGTTGTTTATCGTGCCTCCCCAGAGCCATTAGCGTGAATAATGTCGCTCGGCGCTAACTAGCAGAAGTGTTTATGACAGATTAGAAGCTGGCTTCCAACGGAACTCTTGCTGTGGTTATTTTTGTTTTAATGTATGTGTGAATCAATTAATTGTGTCATAAAGGGCCACCGTAAACTGTGTGCCCAACTTAATGAGTCCGACATTATCACATCGCCCCACCAGCTGGCTGTGCGCAGCATGTGCTGTTTGTCATAATACAGGGTGCCACACTTAACACTCAGTCATTGTTTACTGTGGCAAGGTTTTCCAGAAACTTCTGTCTTTTCACCCACTCGGCAGTCGCTCTGTGTTACATCGGTGCACCTGTCTGTTGTGAAGTGAAGAGAGAAGGGAAGACCAGGCAAAGACACACAAGGGTACAAAAATATAACCACACATAATATACACAATTACCCCCCCACCCTCATCACCATCACCATTACTCACAGTCATCCAACACACACAAAGACTGTGCAATATGACATAACCCACAGTAAAGATGTGCATTAGATCTATAGTCAGTAGCGATCTCTGCCAGACATTGGCTCTGGAGTGCATGTGGTTCAGATCTGGGCTACAGCTTATTGTTTGAGAAGAGAGTCAGTGGAAAACAAGAAGTCATAAAGAACTAAAATTGACCCGACAAGTATGATCATTGTGTATGAGGTCGTGTATGTGTGTGTGTGTGTGTGTGTGAGGAAGAGAGAGAAAGATAGATACAGTAGATAGAGAGGAGAGAGAGAGAGAGAGAGAGAGAGAGAGAGAGAGAGAGAGAGAGAGAGAGAGAGAGAGAGTGGGAGCAAGCGATGCGACATGACTGATGTTGTGTTGCTGTTGCAACAGCATCTCGGGGGGTGGCTGGATAAATAAGCTTCAGGCGGACACTGCAGCAAGCATGGCGTTCGGTTTGGCGTCTGCCGTCTCAGCGCCCCCCCCCCCCCCCCCACCCCCCCCCCATCCATCGCCCGGCGTCGCGCTCCGCTCCATCAGGCACGCCGCGCAGCCAGCGTGAGGGCCCGGCCCCCGTCTCAAGGTCGACGGGCCCTTCAGCGCTGAAGGATGATGGGTAGGCGCTGCCGCGGTGGCACGGTGGGGGCGCCTTCCCCCGCCCTGGCGCCAAGCCTGCCACCGCAGCCATCAGAGGAGGGGAAGGTGGCGCGGCCCATCCGGACCCCCCGCGGCTCGGTAACTGGTACCAAATGTTGCGCCCCTCGGAGACGCTGACCCCGTGACCTCCAGGGGTGGAGTCCCGGTGCGCCCGGTGACGGGTGCGGAGGACAAAGCAGCAGCTGTCTTCTGTCAGCACGCACACACACACACACACACACACACACACACACACACCAAAGTTTACCTGAGAGGAGCTTGCCAGGGAAAAAGAAAGGAACAGAAGGAGATGAATGAAGTCAAAACCAAACATCTTTTCACAGAGCTTCTCAACCTCGAGCAGAAGTTTGGCTGACTCTGCCCGCCAGGAGAGGCACTGCCTACCTCCTCAGCGCCCTTGGCATACATTAGTGATGGCTTTTCCACAGCGCGCCCCTGATGGCACGAGCTAAGAAGACGAGAGAGCGAGCGAGCGAGAGAGAGAGAGAGAGAGAGAGAGAGAGAGAGCGCGAGTGAGTGAAGGAAGGAGTGAAAGTGAACGAGAGCTCATTACTCTTTCAGACACAGCCGAGATAAAAACCCCAATGTTTCAATGCAATAATCATAAGACCCAGACATCTCCCACAAAGAGTGCGGCCCCCATATTAGGCTTCAAAGCTCTCTTTGGGCACAGAATGAAACGGTGGCGCAATGATACTGAGCCATGGTGACGCTAATGAGGATCAAAGCTGTCCCTTTCATTCTCCCGCTAAGTGATGATTCATTTTAAAGAAATGAAAAGACAGTGGTAAACTCTCCCAGGTCCAGGGCTTGGCTGCCTTTCTCCCCAACCTCTCTCTCTCTCTCCCTCTTTCCCCTCTCTTTTTCTCTCCCTCCCTCTCTCTCTCTATCCCCCTCTCCCTTTTATCCTCTCCAGGGCTCTGGGCCGAGAGGCCTGTGTTATATTGCTCTTGATGGGGAGAATCTGCATAATTAATTTGTATATTCGAACGTGACAGATGTTTGATTTTGGCCGTAAAAGTAATTAATGCCCCGAGTGGAGGGAGGCAGATTGTTTTAAGATTATTTATGAAGACTCCCTCGCTCTCTCTCTACCTCCCTCTCTCTCTCTCCCTCCCTCT
Source organism: Sardina pilchardus (assembly GCF_963854185.1). NCBI lineage: Eukaryota > Metazoa > Chordata > Actinopteri > Clupeiformes > Clupeidae > Sardina > Sardina pilchardus. Next base: position 17,358,515 of record NC_085001.1, on the reverse strand, counting down.
CTCTGTCTCCCCCCATCCCAGCTCCCTGTAGCTGATGTCAGGGGACTGGCAGCTCTTCCTCATTGCCCCTGTCATCACCTGCGCTCTCAGGCCCAGCTGTTTGTCGACGTGGCACTGGGGGCGGGTGGAGGGGGGGTCCAAACTCTCGTTTAGGAGGTTTTCCTCCAGGGGCAGGAAGCTTCCTACATAATACACACACACACACACACACACACACACACATATACACACTCGTACATACACAAACACACATGTACCAGCTTACGTGAACTAGAGCAAATCTCTACACGACTGGTGTACCTGCTTTGTGTGAGTGTGTGTGTGTGTGTGTGTGTGTGTGTGTGTGTGTGTGTGTGTGTGTGTGTGTGTGTGTGTGTGTGTGTGTGTGTGTGTGTGTGTGTGTGTCGTGTCTTGCTGTGCTAACACACACCGGGACACCTGCTTACCCAGAAAACATGTTGCCCACGCTCCTCAGAAAGCGACAACAGCTGCTGTCAGCCACCCTCACCTAATCCCCTCACACAGCCCCTGACTCTGGCGAGGCTCTGGGCCACGTCTGGCCTGGTCCCGGCATGGCTCCAGATTCAGCTGCGGTCTGTAGCCCTGTCTGAGGTGATGAGTGGAGCGTGGGGGAAGGATGATATGGGTTGGCTTTTGTCATTGACTTGGTACAATGTGGAAATTGATGGGAAAACTGATGTTGTGTATGTGTACTGTATGTCTAAGCCAGGTGGAATTAGATCGATAAAAGACATGGATAAATGAAGAGTTTAAAATTTGTCCAACAATCCTCAGTAAGTGTATCATGTTAGAAATGTATTGTGAATAGTATAAACTGTGAAAATAAATGCAAGAAGCAACGCATATGTACGCTTCAGAAAATTTAGTTTGACATCATAATAAGCGCGTTTTAGTATGTTTGCTTCCTGATGTTCTGGAGAGATGAGCAAACGATTATATTGCACCTAAATTGGAATATTTGACAGTGAAGAGCGCTCAAAATAACAGTGCAGAAGTTATCATGTTTGTTTAATTCCTCAATTGTTTATTTCCATTAAGTCACTATTGATTGAACTGATTACTCTGCAAAGATAATTGCTAGTTATTAAGCCAGTATAACTTGATTGAATTAAAATAGGCAAGAGATAGAGAGAGCAGAGAGAGGGGAAGAGAGAGAGAGAGGGATAGATTGAAAGGGGTGGAGGTGGGGAGTAATCACATTGAGCCCTGTGGTTTGCAACAGCAGGGCTGCAACAATTTATGCCTCAATCTCGGCACAAACTTCTGCTTATCTTTTTTTCCCCCCACTTCCTTGTTTTTTTTTTTTTTATTATTGCGGCGAGTGGCGCGCTACGACACGAGCGCGGCGTAATGAACAGTAATGGATGCCAAACAGGGGGGGACAGGGCGAGAATGTAATTTCCTCAATGTGGGGAATAAATCACATTGTGAGCGTTTTACTGGAAAGCCTTGTGGATATTCAAATCTGCCGCATTGATTGAAGCAATCAGAGTGGATCACGGCGCAGTAATTCGACAGAAGGTTATAGCGGGTGACCCGCCGCGATATGATCTTGTTTATGGGAGGAAATTGCGGCAAGATTACTCGCCATGCTCTTATTAGTCCCCCTGATTAAAAACAAAGCTTCCACTCCGGGAGTGACGCCTGGAATTTTATACCATTATTTCATATGTAATCCACACATCAATTCTTTTTTTTTTTTTTAACTGACAACAACCTGCACTGACTATCATTGAGTGTTTAGCCACATACTGACATACAACGGTTCATATTAACACTGGGCAAGATTCAGAGAAGTGTGTTACTGTACATAGGACTGAGCTGATTAGAAGAAAGCTTCATTGACACAGGAGGGGGAGGAGGAGGAGGAGGAGGAGGAGGAGGAGGAGGAAGAGAGAGACAGAGAGAGAGAGAGCGATAGAGAGAGAGTGAACATTTTGCATGCTCCTTCAAGTGCGTAGGTGAAGTGTGTTTGCTGCACATGTAGTGTGCTATATGACCAAGTGTGTATCAAGCATGCTGTACTGTTGCCAGTGCTAGCGCGCGCGCACACACACACACACACACACACACACACACACACACACTACACACATTCCACACACACACACACACACTATACACATTCAGTACACATGCACTCTCACACACACATACTGTACATGGAGCAGACAGAGAATTAAGCTGGTCAGTCACCGGGTTAAAATACTGTACAGCACATTGTTATGTTATACAGCATATATACCTGAAGCATCCCTTCAACCCAACCAGCTCTTCTGGAACCAACTTTCAGATGATCCAACAATGTCAACTACAATTCTAAATTAAGATTAGAAGAAACTACCATTTTCAGTTTTATTTAAATTTCATATTAAAATCCCTTTTTATGTTATTGCGCCCCTATTTATGTTTGTGTTTCTGTCTGTGTAAAGCACACTGAATTGCCTTAGTGAATGAAATGCACTACATAAATAAAATGGCCTTGCTTTACAAACAACTTAATGTAACGACAGGTAGCTGGTCCCTCGCTGTGCAGTTGGGTATATACGTTGTGTAAACCTGCCCCTGATGCCTTAAAAGTCGTGCTAGTGAGAGAGCTAGCAGCCTGAGCTCTTAGCTCGATTGCTAGCATGCTAAACTTCTGATTTGGGTTAACAGCAACTGCAGAGGACAGCAGCAACAGCAGAGAGTGAGCAGGACGCTAGTAGTAAACATGCTGCAGGAAGTGCAAGTTGACAGAGGGCCACACATGCTGCTTAAGGCTTGCATTACCAATCTGTTGTGGACAAAATTGCACAGATATGTGAATAATGACTGCTGAGGCTGAAATTAATTGACAGGGTTGTAAATCCACACACACACACACACACACACACACACACACACACACACACATACATAACACATACACACACACACACACACACACACACACACACACACACACACGCACACCTCATCATGACAGACATGAATTCAATCTCACCGAAGAATACATGGACTGATGAAATATATCTGAGACATTGGACAAGTGATCATAAAGTGTTGGATTTGCATACTAATTAAGTCTTTATTACAGAAACTGCTCTTTAAACGAGTTCAGTGGACGCACACAGTGTTGATTTATTGAAGGAATATCCTCTCTCTCTCCTCTAAAACTCTGTCAGGTTTCGTAAACAACCTGTCAACAACTTATTCTTCTTGAATGGCAGCGAAACCCCAAATTTGATGAAGTTCATTGACATTCCAGATGCATCACCTGCAAGATCAATGACAGCGGGATTTTTTCCCCCTCTCCTCTTTTTTCATGTTGTGAATTTCTTTCAAGTATTTATTTTCCCGCTTTTTAATTTACGGGCACCACCACGTCCTCCGCCGACGATAAATCCCGCGAAGCTCCGGTTAATTTTAATTTGAAGACCCTCGTTGTGACACAACACCGGGTTCGGCGTTTGTTAGCGGGCGCCCCAGCAGTAAAAGCTGTGAAGCTGCGGTCGTCAGGATGGAGGGCTGTCTAAACACGTCAGCACCCGGAGACTTACAGTCTGCCTCTGAATGGGACATATTCTCCTCCATACGCTGCTCTGCTTCTGCTGATTTTATTGGAGATTGACACAGCTAGCTGTCTTTGCTCGTATGCAGGCCTGCCTGGCTGCTCTCCCTGGCTTCTTTTAGAATTTGAACCTGAGCGTGGGCTGAGAACGTAGATCAGATATGAGATACCCTCATCTGAGGTGCGTTCAAATTTGGTGGCGAACGTTCGTGGTGAACATGTTTTTTTTGAACAGTTACATTTGAACGATTTGGTGTTAACATTCCAATCTAACAGTAATTGCATTGTTGCGTTTGTCAAACTCACATCCAGTTCCACTGTATGTTCGCAGAGCACTACATCCTCAGAAGGTGATGAGGGCAATGTTGCTAAGGCAGTGTTAACGAACAATACCAGTTGTTTTTGCTCTGATCAGTTGCTCTGTGTCTCACCTGGTTGCCAGTTGCAACACAGCTAGACTGTTTTTGATTGCTAGCAAACGTTTGCCAAAAACTCAAGGCTAACGGAAAACTGTTTGCGAGCAAACGTTTGCCAAAAACTCAAGGCTAACGGAATACTGTTTGCGAGCGTTCGTAAACGTTCGCCTACAGTATGTTCGCAAACTTGAATGCAAGGGGGTGACTGTGTGTGTGTTTCAAAGTGCTTGTAGCTACCTTTGACGGCATCCAGTCTTCCATTCACAGATGTATAAATGATGCCCAAACTATAGAAAAGAGCTTCTTCCACCAACTATTTCATGCTGTTACCTGTGTAGTAGTTAATCTATGAAGAGTTGGGAGAGAGGCCCAGTCAGTGCCTGTGGAATGCTGACCAGCCAGTACGTAGTGATGTAGTCAAGACTGCTTAATCCGAGTCATTGCCATGATCGGAGGGTATCGAGACCAAGACAAGACCAAGACCAAGATCAAAACAGACTAAGGCAGGAAGAGACCAAGTCGAGTCCGAAAACAGACTAGTGCTAAAGTTGACATGACATCATGATTCCTAGCATGAATTGTAGAACAGAAACATCATACTGAGGCTCAGCTGTATGACCTGGAATCAATAATAATATACTACAGACATATATCACAGTACATGCCTTTCTTAACGTTTCATATTGCTGTAGGCCTAAATGTTTAGCATGTTTATCAAGCCACTGGGTTATCAGATTTATGAACATCTTCCTCAAACCTTTTGGATAGCTGCTTAGAACCGTTGCAGAAACAGGTGGGGAGCTACTGGTCGGAGACCCCTGTCCTGGAAAATAGAGCCCTTAATGTACAGTAACTGAAACTCTAAATGGCTAAGCTAAATGGACATTCATTCACATAAAGCTAGATATGTATGGTTGCACAGTCAATCTCCGACTAAATTCAGCATCAGAGAGGGGATTCGAAATAGTGTTTCTGGAAATGCAGCCTCTCAACTAGGGACTTCTAATGACTGAATTAAAACTAAATGCTTTAAAGGAAACTAAGATAATAACAGACAGACTATTTTACACTGATACTACTGATGACTGGACATAGATACAACACATCATATCAGTTGGAAGGAATCATTATGTGAAACCTAAATTAAATACACATATAATACAAATATTATTTTCAGTTATGTTAGTATTTTTGTTCAGTCATGGATTCTACAGACATCTGAATTCTGTATTAATATTTATCTGTATACTGATTATCGTTTTAAAAACTGGGCGTTTGTTCCTATATCCTAACAGAAGGAAGATGTTGAGGTGACACGATTTGCCGTAACATATGCAAATACATACATATTGAAATAAATAAGTAAAACACAATATTGCACTGCACTAAATCCTGCACTTTCTCTCTCCCCCTCCTCCCCTTTTCCCTTTCTCTCTCTCTCTCTCTCTCTCTCTCTCTCTCTCTCTCTCTCTCTCTCTCTCTCTTTCCTCTGTTTCATGTGCTCTTAGTCTTGGAGGATAAACCCCCTAACCCCACCAATCTGTAATTAAAAGCAGGGACCATATTTTTTAATCCTAAAGGCTATTATAGATTTACGCTGGATGCATTGTCTGAGCCCACAATAGATTTTTTTTCTCTCTCTCACTGCAGTCCGCTGATCACCATAGCCCATATATGTATGCACAGTATATGTTCTTAAATGGGTAGATGAACGGCTCTTAACTCCTCTTCATAATGGTAGTGCTCTGTGTTCTGCGTTGTCCCCTGGTAATCCCAACTCGTTGTTTTTAGTCTGGTCTGGATCGAGGGGCTTATCTCCTGCAAAGACAGTATAATTATCCTGCTTCTCTCATCATGAATGACATATTTTTGAACCCATTTCTCAGTCACATTAGCGAAAGGAAAGGGATATGTATATGAAACTATAATTACAGCTGTGGCTGGCTTTTTTTGTTGTTTTTACTCACATGAGGATTAAAGTATTGAGTATGTGTAATTATAAGTGTTCTACATTTGAGAACAGTGCATTTCTGATTAAAACGGGCTCATCCCGGGAACCTAATGCTTTTGAAATTTCACTGAATACTTAAGTTAATTGGTACTGATGTTTGCAGAGCGCTGGAGTTTGAGTGTCATACAGCTCATGTAATACACAGTGGTCTGATCTGTTGAATTCTTTGGGTAACAGTGTGTATAAATTTGTGTGTGTGTGTGTGTGTGTGTGTGCGTGTGTGTGTCTCATTCAAGTCATCAGAAAGCAGCTACAGTAGCTTGGGCACAGCTTCAGTTTAGCTCATGGCTCAACCTGTTTCAGAGTGGCCATCCCCATCCCTGAGCCCATCCCTGTGCCCGTGCACTGCTGTGGGCCTCCGCTGGGCACCACCCCCAGAAGCTGCTGAGTCGGGGTGGCTGCCTGGCATCCCTTTGTCCTTCTCTGTCACGAGCAACTGGAAATCATCAGGTGCCGGCCGGCCGCCCGGACCTCAATGTTAATGCATTCCCTCCTATTTGACTTTTTAATAGGCTTTCTGCCTAATTATCATCGCCTGCTCCTCGCAAGATCAGGCCCACCGCGCAGACTCTCAGCACGGGAACAGAAGCAGGTCAGACTTGGAGGTGTTGGCAGGATGCCGCATGCCACCCCGACCCCAAACCCCCCCTGCCCACCTACCTCCACACACACACACACACACACACCCGAACCCCTTCTCCTCAAGCCTAAACCACCCCCCAACACACCGACCTCCACCCCACCCCCTCGACACACACACACACACACACACACACAGAACCCCTTCTCCTCAAGCCTAAACCACCCCCCAACACACCGACCTCCACCCCACCCCCTCGACACACACACACACACACACACACACACACACACACACCACACACTCACGTCCCCACACCCTTCAGCCCACTGCCTGCGTCTGCACCATGATGAGTCTTTCCCCTTGAACACGATGTCAATATGTTGATGTGGCTGCCTTTATTAAGACACCATCCAACTGATAACAAGGCCTGCTGTGAGTTCCCCACATAAATAATTAGACCAGAGACCGAGGAACGGCAGGTGGCTTTTGGCACGCAGAAATAATCATACTTGATGTGGAAAATAAAGTAAAAGGAGCCATCTGCTCACGGCAGGGGGAACGGAGGAAAAAAACAGGCTAACATATTGTCACTAACATTATGAAATACACAGTTAATGATTTAATCATGGCACACGACTCTGGACTGTTGTTTAAATAATACACGGTAAACACAATGTCAGGCCTGCACTTGGAGGACTAAATTAACATGGACGTTCTCTGATCATGGTTCCATTAACGCTCCATCTCCATCTCTGAGTGGAACTGCTGCTGATGTTTTGATGAATGACCAATGGACGAAATGATGGCTGCTGTCCTTGGTATACACATACAATTAGGCCTCATTTAGACCCTTTATAAACCCTCTACAAACAGTTAATAACACATGTAGCATACTGTATTGTCATGCAGCCTAATCACAATTTTTTGTCAGCAAGTCCTGTCAGGTTCTGCCTTAAATGGCACACACCTAGTACAACTATACCATATAATAACTCAATATTATGAAGAGGTATAGGTATACTTATACATAATCCTATAGGGACAGCACTGAGACTACTGACAGCTGGTGCTTATCTCTCCACTGCTCTCCACAAGATGGAACCAGCTCTTGCACAGTGGAGCTTGAAAATCACCAGTAGATGGACAGCCTATATAGGCTACTATGAGCTCTTTCAATGTGTGTGCACACAAGCGCAAGAGAAACTGAAACCACTTAAGCAGCAGATAAAGTGAGTAGGCTAAGAAGTGACAGTATTTAATAATCACAGCAAGTGGATTCCTGCCACTGTCTACCAACAGTCCAACAGCTTTAAGAGACTAATCCTGTATAGCATTGAACATTGTATTTACCCAGATTTAAGTGCTCAAAAGTGAATAGAAAGTATTCATACTGTGTAATAGGCCTAATGGATTTTCAGACCAGTTACATGCCTGTCTGCTCTGCCATATACAATACACAAAAGTTGATATTGTATTTCCTTAGTATTTCCTATTTTCAAACATTCAAATGACATTTAATGAAAAAGTACATTTTCTCCTTTTGCCTGCAGTGTATGACACTTTTCTTAGAAAAATCTCCTCATTGACTGAAGTCGGCACTCATATCACTGCTGTTTTGAGAAGTTTTTCTGATGCAAGTATCACACGTTGGCTAAGGAATGAATAATTTTACATTAATGAAGTGTAACAGTTGAAGGTCCGTAGCTGTGCAGTATGTACGCTGGTAAACCTCCCTCCTCGACTCTTTAATTATGAGTCATGCTAGTGACAGAGTGACAGAGCCTGGACTTTTAGCCCGTTTTCTAGTGTGCTCGACTTCTGATCCGAGGTGCTGCTGTTTGCGGGTTCGTGTCTTGGTGAGAGAGGGGCTGAGCTGCACTGTTCAACACAACACAGGTTACATTAGTGCCGTGGCAGTGAGGTTTAAGGGTGTTTTTTACAGTTAGCCTATTAGCTAGTTTGATTTGCACTGAGCTCAATGAGCATCAAACCTGATAGGCTAACTTAAAAAAAAAACAGGCCAATCTCTAGGTATGGTGAAAGGTATGTGGGGCTATTTTAATTCCAAAGGCCAAGGGAACTTTATCAGGATGTGAATACTTACAGTATGACCCCCTGCATTTTCAGGAGGAATAATGTCTAATAAGGGTTCAGAAAAATGGTGTCCTTACAGGTTGGATATTTCCTCTTCTGTTTACTTAAGGCATTAAAATCAATTTCTAAGAGATGATTTAGCATGGGTTCAAAAACTATACTAATGAGCCTAACTATACATCGGTAAGCCTCCCTCCCAATGCCTTAAGAGTCATGACAGTGGCACAGAGCTAGCAGCCTGAACATTTAGCTCAATTGCTAGTGTGCTCGACATCTGGGGCCGGTTGCACCAACTGGTCTTTACTAAGTCTGGTCCTAACTGCTAAGTTGGTCTTTGTTAAGACCAGTCCTTAGAATTCAACTAAAGTCGGTTGCACCAGCAGAACTTGCGCCTGGTCTTAACTACGCCCGGTCTTAGCGATGCGCGTCCATGTGAATGCCTACGGAACAATGACAACTTGCCTGTTTTAAAGATTAGAACTCTATCTGCTGTCAATCACGTCCCCCGTTCGGAGGAAACCGCTGTTAAAGTGAGTGAGATGTAGCCTAATGCCTAATGCGTGGCACCTATTTAACTCGCTAAATAAATAACTTAACAATTACTGTAGTTCCTTCTCATTATGTCAAGAATAAGCAAAGGAGACGCATTATAGCTTTATCCTTTCAGAGATAAGGCTACCAATAGGCTGTGGCAGAACAACACTAACTGGTAGTTCGCGTTATCTGCACTGTAAAATGCAAGTAAAAAGTTTATGTTATGTAAAGAGCTAGACCCATGGAATACGGAATAACGTCAGCCAACCAGCCACGTTGTGCTAGGAATGCCGTAACAGGTAGGCAAATTATCTAACAAATGTAACGTTAGCTTACACGGTTTATTTTTATGCACTAAACGTAGGGCGGACTAGATAGCCTATATGCATCTTCAAATGTTTCCAAGTGTAGCCTATGGTTATCCCTATTAGGAATGTACAATAAGCTGTTAATAAAGGTTTTTAATTCGTGAATGATACCGAAAGCCCCTCTAAATGATTGCCAGGCTGGCGTAGCGAAGTGTCAACCTAAAACGAATGCTAGCTGACCAACAAGCGAGTATGGGAATAAAAACAATGTAGTTTGCGCTGTAGAAACGACTGTGAGAAGTGCTCAAATGTTGGTCTTAAGAACTTACGCCTACTACTGAGTAGGCGTAAGATCTACGCCCGGTCTTAGCGAAAAGAATGCTTAAGCCTAGATGGTGCAACTGGCGTATCTATCAGGTTGGACTTAGAACGCTGAGTTAGGACCGACGTAGCTTAAGACCGGGCGTAAGCATGTTGGTGCAACCGGCCCCAGATCTGAGGTGCTAATATTTCCATATAGCTACTGTACCTGGGGGGAGGGGTGATCATTGGGGAGTGTGTGTAGGACTTACGACCCCGAAGTCTGACATGATCAGCCCTCAGGTTGAAGAAGTTTAGAAAGGCAGTGCTAGTAGCACACCTCAGTGTGCCAAATAGATTCATGAAAGAATAATGATTTGCTAGGTCTACTCCAGGTTTGGTCAGTCTTCTCATTGTGCCCTTTGGAGGCCATAGTAGGCCTACAAACGACCTTTTTCAGATTAGTGTACAGTACAGTTGGTGTGCAGACATCTGCTGCTGTGCTTCTCCGGAGATTTCTGTTACCCTTGAACTCCTGAATATCCACACTCAGCATCCGCTTGCATGCCCCCAATGGGAGCACAAGTGAGGAGACTTTGTGCTGCCAGAGGATGTTTGGATGCTTCTGGTGGAGCCCCTGTGTGCTGTGCGTGCATCAAGGCATTTCATTGGGTTTTCCCCTAAAACAATGTGCTTCGATGTACATTCCTATTAAAATAACAACACTTCTACTTAAATTCAGGATGTCAAGACCAAGAGTATACACGGCCTCTGAAATAATCTTTGATCGCCTAAAGAGGGAAATGTCACTCGAGGAGGCCGTGATTTTCCTGAAACCTCTAATTCAATTGAAGAAGCCATCAAGTTTCATGTTTCAATTACGGCGAATGTGTCAGTGCAAGACGCATAGCTGGAGCGAGACCCTGTAAAGTCTGGCAAGTTGAGATGACAGAATGAGAAAGAGAGAGAGAGAGAATAGCAAGAAGAGAGAACATCATTCCTAATGAAACTGTAACAAATACCCCAGGTCCTTGGAGAGTTCCTCTAACCCGAAAGGAGACAGTCTCTTTGCCCAGGAGCAAAGAAGCCATTACAGCTTGTAGTGGAAGATTTAATAGGTGTCATAATTTATCATGTAAACCGAAAAGTGTTTCTTAATTAAGCGCGTGCATTAATGAATTTTTTAATTTGATCCCTGTAAGTACTTTGCTATGCTAATTGCAATATTCCACACATTAGTTATCGGCTATTGCCCTTGGCTATTTGCTGCAGTGGGAATGTGATTTTTTTTTTCCTTCCGCAGCTAATGTTCATTAACTCATCAAACCCTCACAATTTCAATCTGAAAACGAGGGAGTTGGTCTCCGAGCCCTAACCTCTCTGAAGGAGAAGAAGTCTTGGTACCCCTTCAATCCCATTCCGATAATACTTCCTAAACGCTATAGGGACATAGTGCAAACAAGACACATCTAACGGGTCTGCTTTTCTACCTTCTTCTTTTGTAGGTCATTGCTAATAACGTTAATTAGAGTCTGTTGAAGGGTCTGTTAAGTATCTGAAGTTACAAAGCAGTTGATGATCTATTGTGCTTTCAGAGGCAGGTGTATAATGTTCTGATCAAGGATGTAGCTGCTCCACTGACCATGAGATGGTCTTTACTGAATTTAGTCATCGGACAGTTTGTCTAAAAACAGTGTATGTGAATTTATATCCTCCTAAAAACAACAACTAAATGAATATTGAACAAAATAAACGACCACAAATTAACACACACACACGCACACGCACACGCACACGCACACGCACACACACACACACACACATAAACAAACATTCAACCTGAGGCTGTTTCTCCCCCTCTACATTACAGTATATCAGTGAATATCTGTGAAGGTCAGAGGGGTCAATGTTAACTAAGATTGCTTATGTAAGCATTACATTCTGTATGTATGCATTGCAGCAACGCAAAGGCTGTTGCAGATTATGGAGCATTATAATTTGCAGATGGCACAACACCAACACAGATGCATTTTGTACTTTGGTCTGGTATGTGTCTGTTTACCTTTGTTGTACCGAGGGCTTTTGTGAAGTGGTGAAAAGGGGCGTTTTTGTTTTTCAAGTTTTTGAAAATCATTTGAAATATGAATAATTTGATTTAAGCATTACAAAACAATTCAATGTGGAGCTTCTAGAAAAAAAATACATTCACTAGGGTGATTGCTGTTTAGAGACAGCAGCTGATGGCATAGTGAGAGCTTAAACAAGGTCTGTGCTCTCCCTGTTGTGTCCCACTTTTTACGCCCCAAGTCAGAGCGGCTCCCATTGTGTAACCACTTAGGAAGTGCCATTCTCCCCCCGCAGAACATCACAGGCAAGATATCCGGCTTGGCATCACAAGGGTATTAAAAAAAATCTGTATCCATTACTCCCGAAGCATCTGCAGAGAAATGTGTTTAATATTCCAAGGGGATCCTATGCGCCGACATTAGGAGAAAGATAATCCCCCGTAGATTAAATTAAATGTAGGCCCCGCGTATTTAACTCTGCTATTGTTTTCAGCGGCGCAAAAGACATTGTGCTCCACCGCGCCGCCGCGTTATTAAGTCAAGCCGCGAGCTGTTGTCATTCGCCGGGGCTCCTTGATGAAACATAATTTCATTCGGGCCATAATCTGCTAGCAGCAGGTTAGCATTACAGTTTTTAACTACACTTAATGGCACCAAAATATGCATTTGTGGCATTAAAATAAATCTTCTATTAAGATGAAAGCAGAAGGTGCACTACACTCGAGTGCTGACAACCATTTGTCTGCCCTCAGCCAGAGGGAGGGAAAATGGAGGAAATGACTATAATAGCATAACACTTGCTTATTTATTTAAATCTTATGCTTTTTGTCTCTCAAAGCCGCACTGCTTTTATGCTTTGCGGCTTCAACAGGTTGATGCACAATAAGATACTCAAATGGAGTAGATTATATTAAGCATGACAGATGTTCAGGACACAACAGTTATTTAAGGACAGAAATTAGCAATGGCTCACAGTGGGGTTTTCACTTAGAAACCAGACAATTTTTTTTTGACATTTGGGATTGCAATTTGGGGAAGCAATTTAATGCATTACTTGATTGCTCTCTGATTAATTATCAGATGAAGGGGACTTTTTTTTACAGCATAATAGAAAATGCCCCAAAAATATGTGTTTTCAGTGTTATTTTCCACCATTTTTCCAAAATTATGAAAGAAAATCATTCAATTGTCAAATGTGTTGTCAGGCCTTGACGGTTCTGGTACAAACTTCATACCAACATCTAAACATCTAAACATCTGTCGTCCATAAGTCACGTTAGGTTTCCTATGTTGGAGGAGACAACCTTTTCACTGTTCCTTTTCAAACCAGTTCATGCTGGTCATATGCAATGCCTGACGTCACATGTGGTGCTGTTTTATTCACTTGCAAACCTCCAGTCAGTGGAGGCCCGTATAGGAGAACAAATTGCAATGTCACAGCTTCCATTGTGCGGGTCTCGTTTCCTTCTCCCCGACTATCAATCTCTCGTAGTGCGACTCCGGAGCTCATCATTCAGTGAGTGATTTCTGCTGCCCTCAGCAGACCGCCGCGCCCCTGAGGAGGAGCAGCTTTTTTGGGGATCACCTTGAGCCTCGCCGCCGGCTCCGCGTCGGCCAGGGGGAGCGGGTGGCGGGCGCCCCGCGGTCGCCCCTGACGACACTCAATCATATGTCCACCGTCCTCGCCGACCGCCAGCACCACCCCTCTGCCGCTCCCCCCCCTTGCCACCCCTTGCGCCGCCCGTGGAGACTGATCAAGCTGTTCCAACAACTGGAAGACATCACAAGTTAAACACTCATTATTTTAATTCGATGCTAATCAGGTGCTAATGACACTAATCCTCGCAATGATTCAGGTAATTTGCTTAATGGCCGGCCAGAGTACAGATTACTGCAATCAGTCACGTTTGATAAGACGTCTGTTGCGGGGTGGGGGGTGTATGGGATGGGGGTGTGGTAGGGGGGGGGGGGGGGGGGTACACAGATACTCATGGCAGGAGGGAGGCAGAGGGAACAGGTGAGAGCGGTATACGGAGGTGGGTGTGTGGGAGGGTGTGTGTGTGTGTGTGTGGGGGGGGGGGGGTAGATGCACTTATGTGCTTGTCCTCTAAACATGTCTGCAAATCTTTGCATCATGTTGCTGGGTCACATCAGGAGAAGACGCTCAGCTGAACATTAGGCCTGAAGTGTTCAGGAGATGTAAGTGGAGACATCAGAGAGAAGGAAGGGGTGAGACAGACAAAAACATTGACAGAGGGCAGACAGAGAGAGATAGAGACATTCATTCTTACGTACTGTCCATACATATACAGTACAAACATACAGTACACCATACAGCATACTGAACTTACACACAAACACATATACAGTACAGTATTACTGTAGATGCATACACATACAGTATACAATAAATACAGTATATTGGATTTGCACAACAGACTCATCCTATGCAGGATATACTGTATGCATGTATGTGAGTGTGTATATAGATCCATGTATGTATGTATGTATTTATGTATGATTGTATGTATGTATGCATGCACAGTATGTGCATACAGAAATTAATGTCTACTACATATTCTACCCATGTGCTCCCAGAATGTTTCCCTATGTTTCCCTTCCTTTGAATATGCATGCATCCTCCCAGGCCCATCCTTAGACAGGTCTCTAAGCATTATGGATGGCATCTCACCCCAAAGGCCTGCTTCAGGGGAGATCAATGTTGTGACTGGGCCTAGGAGCTTTTTCCTACACTGGAGATCACGGGGAGAGAGACGGAGCTTTGCTGACAAATGACTGGACCATAATGATCTGTTAGCGCTAACAAATATAAATAGGGTTTCGCTTGCATTTTAACTGTCATCAAAACAAATGCTCATTAGGTTTTTTTTTCCACAAGGGAGTGTTTGAATAATAAATACATCTTAATTACTCCATCATAAATGCAAATCTGAAAAATCTAGTGTACTGCAAAATGATGCACTGCAGTCTTTAAGTTGTTACTGTGATTGAGGATGAATAAATAAATAAAATGCCTTATTCTGTTGTTCTACTGTGGCCCAGTAAAATGACCTCTTTTATTATTAAAAGCACATTCATTTAGCAAAGCAATGCACTTTACATCTGTCCGTTACGATTTGGTAAAAAAAAAAAATGAAAAGCTATTATTTTTACACTAATACAAGTTAAACAAACAAATATGTCCCAGTGCAAACATAACTTTGTGATAAAAGCTGTTCTTAAAAGCCATGGGTCTTGATGGAAACAGCCACTGTAATGCTTGTCAGTACCAGGCCCATATCACTGGATAACAATGGCAACACCCGTGGCCAGGCGCTTATACAGCAACAATTGAGCTTAGCCGTCTGTGTCGTGTCCAGATCATAAAATGATGGGCACTTGTCACTCAGTCCCCCTGGATAACCCGCTATGTACTCCCGCTAATCTGGGCTAAAGCACGTAAAAAGCTCCCTGATGGGCGGCCCCTACATGCATGATGGATCTGCCTCCAGACCACTCGGAATCCCTCTGTAATGCCTGCTGCTGTATTAAACCGGATGGTCAGCTTATGCTTGTTTAGCATGCTGAGTGACAATGGACTTAGGGGACGGGTCAGTCCATCTGACAAAGGAGCTTTGAAAGGGCACACAGATTGTCTCTGATTCACTCTCGCATGACACCAGGGAGAGGGAAATCAGATTTCTCTCATACTTTCGCTCTCTCTCCCTCTCCTCCCCTCCCCTCCCCTCCCTCGCTCTCTCTCTTCTGAAGAGAGAAGAGAGAGTTAAGAGGGGAGCTTAGTCTGAACAGTAACACCTTTCACCTCTAACAGACGTATGGACCTGCCATCCGCTACACCATCCGTCTCATGTGGACTGTCATGCATTGTCTTTGTAGAGGAATGAACAAAGCTCACAGATAAGCAATGGTGTGGATTTTAACAATCCACAACCACCAGCACCACCACCACTGCTACCCACTCCCAAGCACCAGCACCACCACCACCACCACCACCGCTACTACCCACTCCCCAGTGCCACCACCCTCCTTTCCAGCCTCTCCAGTGCCAGCTCTTTCACTAATATCATGTCAGCTTTGCAGCCAGCACCATTTTACACAACAGTACCTGCTCTCCAATGTGAACTGGCAATTGTGTTTGTCATTAGCAGTGGAGGGGTCCTAATGGACACGTTTCAGGTGTGTGTGTGTGTGTGTGTGTGTGTGTGTGTGTGTGTGTGTGTGTGTGTGTGTGTGTGTGTGTGTGTGTGTGTGTGTGTGTGTTTGTTTTATATGGAGGGTACTCAGACATCCACATGGCCACTCCAGCCTACATAACTGTACTGAGGGACATTTTGTTGTGTGTGTCGTTAGTGGTGTAACATAGTCACGTTGGGCCCCTGTGCAAGGTATCATGATGGGCCCTATTCTAGCTCACACACACACACACACACACACAGAGATAACCCCCTTCCTACAGCGATGCAGTGGGGTCTCCATACCATACAACTACAGCCTGATATGGCAAAAATAAACAGCCTTTCTGCATGTATGTGTTTGTATGTGCGCAAGTGCGTGTACGGTATGTGTGTGTGTGCGTGTGCGTGTGTGTGTGTGCTCCTGAGATGGAACAGAGGCTTTTCATCCAACCAGACCTGGGGAAATGAGGACTAAATAAAATTGATTCCACTGATGTTGTGTTGTCTGGCAACGACCCTAAAAACACAAGTCTGGACAGAGCTCAACGCTCAAAAACACTTGCCTAACACCTGCTCTCCACCCAACACACACACACACACACACACACACACACACACTCACACACACTCCATCCCCACAGACACAGACACACACACACACACACACACACACACACACACACACACACACACACACACACACACATCCCCTCCTTTTTCACCCTCTTTCACCCAAGTGTGAGGACAGCCCGTCTCATCGCCCATTATGAAGATTACAAAGGTAGTTTAATTTATATTATTGTTCCATACTTACCGCTGCCGGCCGGATTAAAGACATGGGAGAGATCCATTAGATGGATAACAGCAATTTGCTATATTAGATGTAACACTCCCCTCAATGAGAGGGGATTGGGTGTGCAAGGTGTGCCTTCAGACAGAACAGATCACCAGCCCCGACGGGATCCCCCATCTGGAAACCATTTTTTCCCCCTCGTTTCTCGGTCACGAACTGATATGTGACCCAATGGTTGACACAATAAGTGACCTAACCTTAAGCTGGATGTGAACTCTGATGTGAACTGTGGATGAAACAGGTCTCATGAGTCTGTGTTTATATGATGGACACTGTTAAAAACTAATCAGTTTATATGCTGCTCAGACACAACAGTAGTAGCATACTACTGTATAAAATATGAATCTGTCACATTAATGAGTCACATTTGACTAAAAGCAGTAACAGGAGCGCTATCAAACCCATCTAATATTCCATGTTAGGCAAAATCCTATTTTCTTTTCTCAGAGTACTGTTAAGAGAAGTTCACTTTCCCTAAATTTGCCAAGACTCCATTGAGTCTAGTTTACTGCTTCATGACAGTAAAGATATTTTTTCTAAATGATGCTCTAAAATGCTCTAGAGTTAATCTAATTGATCACACCATAGATGGTCAATATTTCACACACTGCGCTGTGTGCACTAAACTGACAGATACATATTTTATGTGTGACTATTGCCATAACCTTGGATAGAGAATGCCAGAACTGTAATTTTTGGACAATGCAATGCAGGCATCTAATGCAGTTGCAGGCTTTCTTGCTTCGGGATCTCCTTGCACTCGTGGTGTGGGTTATTTCAAGTAACTGTAATAAATACAATAATGCTTGTGACCTTCCCCGTGTACATGGAACATGTGGATTTGTTTACAAGTTGAAAGATAGGTACCGGCAAATATTAGAAGAGTTATGTTACACGATTCCATATAGATAGGCTATTGCACAATTGCTATGAGACAATCAGTGATTTTCCTGGGGAGAGCAAAGTTGCAAGGCTAGTTCTCTGTATATTGGGAGAGTACAGCTGTCGCATTTTACATCCTATTGCAAGTTAGTGAAAATGACTTTGAAGCTGATATATTAAGGTAGAAACCATTCCACAGGATGCCTTTAAGAACCCTGGACCTCTGATTGGATAGAACGTCTTTAAACAACATTTATTCTCCAAAGTTAGAAATGAGCTACAGTGCAGTATGTCAGGACAGAAGAAACTACATTAACTGAATTCAAAGAGGAAAACATATTGTCTATCAGCAGACATATTGTGCAATGGACACGTGACGTGAGATGTAATGGAAGGCCTTGTCTAGTGACATCATTAGCATCCGTCCGTCTGTATCATTATCCACATGTGACCCCCATTTAACCTTCCAGAACATGACTTCCTGTTTGAGAAGAACTACTGTCAGGATTAATCTAGCTCATCTTCCATTAGAGTTCTGCAACAGTGAGAGACTCTTCAGCTCAGCCTAACTTTCAGTGACATAACCACAGTATTGCTCTGACAGAAATCCATTGTTTCAATACCTTTGAAAGAAAGAATAAAATGGGGAAAACGGGAGCACATATGTGTGTGATACGACCATTACTGGAGAATTGTGTCATCTGTGACATATGACATGAGATGCATCGTCCACTTGGTCTCTTTCTGTGGACATAGACTACCCCCCAAAATGTAAAAAGCGAGTATGGGAATAGGAAAAAATCACTAGATTTGAAACCATTTTGTGTCTGTCAAACGCCACAAATAAACAGCTTTCCTCTTCACCGAGGGTCCATGTTTGCTTATTGTAATTGAGTGAACTGCAGTGGCCGTGGGCCCATTTACTCTCCAGCTGACATTACAGTGTGCGATATACTAATGCAATATTAACAGAGGAATAATAACTTGACAAAACATTTAAGACAACAGAAGAGGGCCGATCCACAAGAGATTGCCTTGATAGAGAAACAATTAAAAAGCCTTTTGCAAGGGCAGCTATTTGACACTTGTCTGTGTGCACAACACAAGTCTGTCTGGGGGTGGAAGGGTGTATGGGATGTGTGTGTGTGTGTGTGTGTGTGTGTGTGTGTGTGTGTGTGTGTGTGTGTGTGTGTCTATTGGGGGAGTTGGGGGTTGGGGGGGGGATGTTGAGTGATATTCTCGCGAGCCGATCAGTGAGGTGATTAATGAAAGCTGAATTGGAAATTTAATTGGATGTGGCTACAATTACAGGGCCCTGAACAGAGACAATCAGCCAGCGAGTGGATATTAGCAAGGGATGGAGATCCCGACATAAAACTACCTCCTCCACACTATTAGCCATTCAGCAATGAGGCAGAGCATGACCATCACACATCTACATGGAGGAGGCAGGGGACAGCTTTGATCCTGATTTTATAGAGAGCCATGTACTTACAGGACAGTTTTTCTGTCTTGGTTACATTAGACCATATTCATAAATCAGTCTGAACATATTCAGTAAAGTATTATAGGTAAACAGTGGACAATAAAGCTGTGCAGATGGGACGATAAATTCTGTTTTATATGAATGAAGCGAGGAGGGGAAAGTGACAGGAAGAAATACAGAAATACCTAAATAAATAGACAGAAGATCATAACACGAAAGACAGAAGATCATAACATGAAAGAAAGGAAGAAAGAAAGAGAGAGAAAAAGAAAGAAACAAAGAATAAGGAAGGAAGAAGGAAGGAAGAGAAAAAAGAAAATACAGTGCCCTCCAAATCTATTGGCACCGTAAAGGTAAAGTTGAATAAAAGCAGGTTTAGAAGATCATCTTTTCAGGATTCTCGTAATCTCTCAAAACAACGAGGAAATCCTGAAGGGGATCAAATTTATTCTGAGCAAAAGGAATACGCCATAAGGAAAAACATATTTGAACAAAAACACATATGCCATGTTATCGGCACCCTTTTAACCAAGGAATGAAAATAAAGTGACAAAGAGGTCAAATCCAAAAGTAGTATTTCAACAAGGGAAAGAGAAGATAATACACTACTTCCTAATTGCATAACATTTATAAGTCAGGGAATTGCTATAAAAGTAGCAACTTGGTTTAAAATGCACAGTTAAAGTAATTAACAAAAGGTTCCAATCAAATGGAAATGTGACAAACTTGCTTGGACAAAGACCCATGTTTATCTTGCCCCCATGCACAGTGAGGAGGATGGTAAGAGAGGTAAACAAATCCATACGAATCATTAAGAGTTACAGAGAAAAATATCATCTTGGGGTCACCAAGTCTCTAACAAGATCTTCAAAAGTGACCTCCATGCCTGCTAAGTCTAAAAGTGTGTTATGATTGGATCATCCAGTAGGTCAATGAACAAAACACATGTCCAGATCAAAACAAAAGAACGTCAGATCTGAACACAGTAGACCCTGTGACACAAGTGAGGACCTAGGAATCTGGATGATTTGGACAATTTGTGTTCTCCAACTTTATAGGATGTCATAGAAGATTACAAGCTGTTTTTTGGCAAGGGAGGCTTAACAAAGTACTGAATTGTTGAGTGCCAATAATAAAAGAATAAAAGGTGTCTTTGTTTCTTAATAAATGTACTTCCCTGCTCTTTTCCTCATTGTTTTCAATGTGGCACCAAGCTAAATGGCCAAATACCATTTTATATACAGTACTTCCTTGTACTAAACTTTACCAGCGGTGGCAATACATATGGAGAGAACTGTATGTATACTGTAATACCACACCATATAGGTGAGGACATCCCAGCATGCTTTACACCAGAAGAGAATAGAGAGAGAAAGCATTTGAAGAGAAGAAAGGCTCACGGTGGAGTGGAGTCCTGTGGAGGGCACCTTATCATTGGACTCTTCCTCCTTTCCACCTCTGCAGCTCTGATAACTTTGAGCTCGTCCAACCTGGCGGGGGGAAAGGTGGTGGGCAGGAGCAGCGCACGCAGCTGTGGTGATGACATCACCCTTCTGGTGACATCATGGCGATGATGTGACAGGTAGACCACCTGGAGAGGGCGCCAGAAGTGAGGTCACAGCCTCAGGTAACCCCCAGAAGACACTGACGGCTGCAGAGGAGACTGATGCAACGCCGGACCAACCACAGGAAACAGCTACGTGTGTGTGTGTGTGTGTGTGTGTGTGTGTGTGTGTCTGTGTCTGTGTGTGTGTGTGTGTGTGTGTGTGTGTCTGTGTCTGTGTGTGTCTGTGTGTGTCTGTGTGTGTTTTCTTTAGATTCTTTCTCCCTCTATCTTTCTCTCTTTGTTGTTTACATCAGTTTTGTCATCAGACATTGTATTAGATATCACAAGGTACAGTTCGCAACATTCAAGATTCAATTGCAAAACTGCTAAGAATCAAAGCAGCAATTTGTAGTATTACGCCATCGACAGAACAAAATCTGACAGTAATTGACAATACAATTACTCTGCTTGCAGCATTAACAAATCTAACAAAAAAACAACTGAATAATCTGTTTCTATCTTGTGATGAAATATTGCAATGAATGAACATATCTAACCTTACAAATTAATTACTAAAAATCCTCTGACAAACTCATCACTAAATGTCCAGTTATTTGTCTACTGTTCTCTATAATCTAGTTTCCCCACCCATTTCCCTGAATTCACAGAAAGACAAAGTCCAGATCAGAAATCCAAGGTTTCTCTCTTCGCTCCCTTTCCCTCTTCTCACTGACAGTAGCATCACACAGCTGCTGAGGCACATAGAGCCATCTACTGGCTGGAGTGGGAATTGCAGCCTCCAGCCCCCCACCACCATCTGAGTCCATTTTCATCTTAAGGTCCAGAAAGAGGAGAGGGAATTGCTGGACGGATGGTGAAACAGGAGCTCTTGGAACATCATACATTTTAATCTGCAACATATGCAGTCTCCAAGTCATATCTCTCTCTCGCTGTCTCTCTTTCTCTCTCTCTCTCTCTCTCTCTCTCTCTCTCTCTCTCTCTCTCTCTCTCTCTCTCCATAAGCTGGGAACCTAAAGAGGATGATTTTGAACCCCCCTGGTTAAGCAGCTTTCGCACAGCATCAGCAGCAGTCGCTGAATGAAAGTAGAGCAATTACTATATTGAGGTCAGAAGGCAATGGCTGTGTGTTGCTGACCATGTGGTCCTGGCAAAATTCACTGCATGTTTTACAGAGAGAGAGAGAGAGAGAGAGAGAGAGAGAGAGAGAGAGAGAGAGAGAGAGAGAGAGAGAGAGAGAGAGAGAATATGATCTCAGCGATGATGGCAACGGTCATTTCTAGGGGGAGGTGTTCTGCTTGTTTTTTTAGTATTATCAGGGGAAGGAAAACAGCTTGTAATTTAATTTTTCTGTCTATCAGCATCTGAAATTATTGAAGTTCAGATGTGTGTTTCTGTATCAAACTGCTTTTTTCCTCGTGCATATAATTAAGCATTATGGTAAATTAGTAATTCAATATCATTTTTATTATCACCAGGTAAAATTTTTAAATTACTTATGCATTGTTTTCACTGCAGGTACTTCATAAAGAATCAGACCGCAGAAATAAAACACTCACAAACTGAAATGTGAAAACAACTATCTGGTAATCATTGATATGGTGTGTCTAGGATGGATGATGTTTCTGCAGGCAAACATGATTATCTGCTATGGAATCCCCATTAAGTGAAAGTGTTTGCCTTCGGATATTGGGTGAAGAGGCTAAAGATTACTGCTTCAATGACAGCCATAAATGTAAACAACATGAGTCCCGCGCTTGCATACACGTGAGACAGTGCACATAGTTAGGTGACAAACATATATATTTTTAATTTTGATCATTTTAATAATTTAAGTCCATTACATTTATAATATGCTCCATTGATGTCTACCTGCATTACATTATGCATATATACATATTTTATTAGAAAAAAGGTGATATATAGATCCAAATTGCATGCTTCATATATGGCACCCCTAAACGGTTCTTTAAACCATTTTGAAGAGTTCATTAAAGGAACCCCCGAGAGTTCTTTAAAGCCTGCATGGTTTTATAATAAAGTGGAAATATTATAGCAAGCCAAGAACCATTTTCTAAAGAGTGTATTGTTGATGTTTTACCAGCAGTGACTAATGGTAATGGACTCATTACTAAAGGTGATGTTATGTATTATTTGAACTATTACCATTACTCTAGCTATTTTCTGTAGTAGTGTTAGTGTAGTAGCCGGCTGTGTATTGCATTACTCCCTTATACACATTCCTTGGGTTAACACACCTGGTGCTGAGATGCTGACAGCTGAAGAGGAAACAGCATAATTGCTTATTGCAATGAAATATTCCTCTCTGTCCTTTCAGAGGCTATTCATAGCTAGTTACAATAATATAACAAATATTTCACCCATTTGGTGCATGACACGCCGTGTGTCCCACAGACAGGTAAAGAGGGAGGGGAGGGGAGTGGAGTGGAGTGGAGTGGAGGGGAGGGGTGGGAGGTGCTGCCCCCCGCCTGGCTGGAGGTGGACTTGACGGGCATAATTTATGCTCAGCGCCGGCGGTGAGGGGGTCACCCAGTTAACCTGAAATAAATAGGGTTTTCTGGGTGAGGCAGAGGGGTGCGTCCCCTGATTTAGCGTGGACACGCCACGTGGGGATTCGGCTGGCTACAGCCATTAACA
Source organism: Sardina pilchardus (assembly GCF_963854185.1). NCBI lineage: Eukaryota > Metazoa > Chordata > Actinopteri > Clupeiformes > Clupeidae > Sardina > Sardina pilchardus. Next base: position 17,334,990 of record NC_085001.1, on the reverse strand, counting down.
CTGACCTGCGCAGACCACAGACACGCACACACACACACACACACACACACACACACACACAGAGAGAGACGCACACACACACACACACACACACACACACACACAGATGCACACACACACACACACACAAAGCCTCATAGCCGCATACACATGGTAGGATGGGTCTGGTTACGTAAACAACAGTGTATGCAAATCTATTTCTCATTCAATCTCGCTCTGTTGTCACCACACGGTCTTTTCACTATTTGAGCACGTATACTACGGAGATAGAAATGGACTGTCAACCTTCACTCAGAATGTCAAAACAGTTTATCCTTACATACTGATGTGCATTAACTAGGTTGAAGGTTTATGTCTTTTTCAAAAGTTATATTCCAATGTTACAGAAATATCAGTAAAAATTAATTCACATCTATAATACACAGGGTCTGTTGCATCCGAGTTGTTGATGAGGAAGCCAATCTTATTACTAATACCTGAAGAACAGCGTGTTGTTCTACATTTAGCAGAGAAAGCTGTAGGACTATAGAATGAGACACTGCAGAACTGTTGACGTTTACATACTCTACAGTATGTTCTGAGGATCTGATTTTCTCCATAGAGGAACTGGTAAGAACCCAACTGTTCCTTGGTCATAATCTTGTCATCAGCAGTATGTAGTCCTTAACGACCATGCTAGCACAGGGAATCTTCTCAGTAAATCTAAAACATGTTTCTTTACTAGGCCTCACTAAGGACCCTTTAGCATATCAGAGGGTGTAGCATTAAATCTGTACAGTCAGTGCTCATGCCAGTGTGCCAGCACTACTGCATGGGCACACACACACACACACACACACACACACACACACACACACACACACACTTACACATACACTATCACACATACCCACTCACACACATACACCCACACACACACCCATACACACCCACCCACCCACACACACACACACACACACACACACACACACACATACACACACACACACATATACAGACACACAAGCAGGCAATGCGGGCAGAGGGGAGGAATCCCTCAGGGCAAAGCAGTCACTTTGTCAGAGAAAGTACCGGAATCTCAACCTGTGTCACTTTGATTCGCACACACGCCACATCACCCCGGCGCGCGGACCGACCGGCGCTGTCTGACCGGAGAGGGAGAGGAGCCCTCGGCCCGCCGCCGCACCCTACTGGCCCGACAAGTGATTGATTCCTTCCTAATTCCCTCAAATAAGATGAGCCGGGCGTATAGGGGCGCCCGAACGCGGGCACGGCCGCAGCTGAAGTGGAGGGTGATTAACTGTGCCACCCTGTGTCAGGTAAACTTTGGGTTTGTGGCTAACCACACGTGTCAGGCAGGCTAAATGTTAGATTGTCAGCCTGCAACAATGGGCCTAAAGATCTGGCCTAGAAATACCCCTCCCTCCTACCGTCCCTACCCTTATCCCCTCCCCCCTCTCGTCCTCCTATCCAGCTTCACTGCCACCCCATCCCACCCCACCCCACCCCACTCCACCCCTCAGCAGCAGTGAAGGGACTGAGCATGCGGCGGTGGGTCTGAGAAACATCAGACTAATTGTCCGTCCTGAACACTACTTGGAGATGTAGTGACAGAAGCTACTGTAGCTACAAGCCCTAACACAAGCCCACAGTCCCTGAGAGGAGACGCATCTATAAAAACACAAACACAACGCAACAAACATGGCTGACACTGCTGCCGTGGAAGATCGAATTAACTCCTTCCTCTGTTGTGTGACAAAACACTGAAAGATCAAATTTACAGTGAATTCAACTCTGTTAAGTGTACTTACAGTTAGAATTAAATAATGTATAAATTGAGATGTGTGTGAAAGAATCAGTATCTGTAGATATGTGCAAATACTGCATATCATACACGGAAATCAATCCTGCTGAAGTCTGCTGTTTACTCATTCAATCTGAAATAAAAGATTCCTTAAGAAAAGTATATACGTAAATATAAAGTATGTATGCTGCATCTGTACTGTATGTCCAGGATGTGTGTGCATGTCTGTGTGTGTGTATGTTTGTCAGTGTGTGTGTGTGTGTGTGTGTGTGTGTGTGTGTGGTCAGTAAACAGTCTAATGAGTAGGGCAAACACACGGGACAAACACGGCCCAGCCCAGAGGGGCCTGGAGACAGAGGGCATCTGGCCTCATTAATCCATCTTCTGCTCTGGAATATCAATCGCTCCGCCACTGTCCTCACCACGGAGGTGGGGTGGCACATGGGGGGCGTGGAGAGAGACAGACACAGAGAGAGAGAGAGAGAGAGAGAGAGAGAGAGAGAGAGAGAGAGAGAAAGAGAGGGAGAAAAAGAATGAAGGAAAAATGTTCTTGCTGGTGTGTTACTCTTTAGGGCATAATTTTTAAAATCAGAATATCAATGTGCAAGAAACACAGACTACTGATCCAGTCTTCAGTGATTAAAACATGTCTCTGTAATTGGATCTGTTAAAAGTACAGAGAAAATACATGCTGGTTTAAAAACATAAGCCAAGTCAACTGGAACTTTTCCTCTTGTTGAATAGCTATGTGAACTGATGACAACATGCACTTTATTTCTTGGTCAGTATGATATAAGGTCTTACAGTTTTCCTGTATGAAATGTATCCAAATTAGTTTACTAATCATACAATAAATTACCAGTAATATGTGTGTCAGTGCATGCCAGTTTGAACTCAGTGTGCCCCTATGATCACCAGCGTCTCAAATGGGCCCCTCTTATTGGCCGATGGAGCTCCTTACCTGCCAAACAGACCCCACTGATTTGTCATCAGAGCTTTCCCTGAAAATGGACCCCTTTGATTGGCCACCTGGGTTCCTTCCCCTCCAAACCGGCCCCTCTGATTGGCCATCTGAGCTGTCTCCCTGGAGCATGTCTCCTCCCCATAACCTGTGTGCCTGCGGTGTCTCCTTCAGTAAAGCATTTTTCACTGTTTACAAATTAACATCGTTTAGGCCCTGACACATCCAATCCAGAGCAGGGAAGATGTTTCTGGAGCAGTTAAGCATTCCGTCAGTATTCCGCCCGTCAGACTTCATCTCAGACTGGGACGTGGGGTGGGGGTGGTCTTGGGTGCGGGAGCGGCTGTAATGGCTCTTTTTTGGGGTCTTCAAACGTGTGCGTCGGTCGCCAGGCCAACGTCGGGGCGGCATGATGGACCGCTTTCAAATTGCAGTCGATGGATGCAAATTGCTGCGGTTCATCGCTTTCCCAGCATCCAATCTCAGCTGTGGGAGAGGTCTTGATTTCTAACTGCAGCGCTTGGTGGTGACTCAGTTTAATAAAGGAGTTTAGCCCAACAGAAACAGCTTAGGAAAACCATGAGGGTAATAGGGAGAGGGAGGGAGAGGGAGAGAGAGAGAGAGAAGGAAAGAGAGAGAGAGAGAAACTTGAACTTGTGTTCATCTTTGTGGGAAAGGCTTAATTGAATCATGCTTGTTTATTATGACCATGCTTTTATTATTTATAAGTACACAACGTGCTTGTAAACCCACAAGACTTCAGCAATTAAAATGGTGCTGTAATATCTTGCTTTAAAAGAGGCTGCCAGAAACCAATGTGTCTCAGGCCTTCACGCTTATTAGAGAAACGCAAACAACTTATTCACAGCTTTGACAGCAAATATCATACCGTACTTACAATATATTATAGGTACAAGTGATTGATCTCAGAATGAGAACTACTGTAGAGGGGACATTGGCTCTTAAAAGTGCTGGAATATTCACAGACTAAAGCTGCATTCACATACGTCGCTACTCGCCCATCTCTGAGCGAGAACTGTCAATGTAAAGTGAATGTGTTCTAGCTGAATGTGGCCAGGACAGGCGATGTGAGGACTAGCGATGCGATGTGGGCGGGTACGAAGTTAAAATAATTTTAACTTCCAGCGATGCGAGTGAAGCGAGTGAAGCGAGTACCAAATCAGAATGTAGAATAGAGATGATTGACAGTTAACTGAAGCGAGGAGCGATGTGCGAGTAGCGACGTATGTGAATGCCCCTTAAGAATACTTATTTTGATGCCCTATTGCCCAGAAATTTAGCTTTAATATTATTTGTAAGACTTCACTGGCATCATGTGACCAACTAGATATGTAGAACATGTGGACTAGGACTAGTCTGATTTGTTGTGTGAACAAAGCGTATGATTAGATGAGTGTGTATAGGCTATGTGCATGCGTGCGTGGATGTATGCATTTATGCATTGATGTACATGCTTGTTTGTACATAGTTCCATTGTTGTCTGTCTGTGTATGCATTCATTTATGTTTGTTCAAATTTGTTTATGTGTATGTGTGTGTGTGTGTGTGTGTTCATTTATTCACATGCTCGTTTGCATGCAAGTGTAGGCCTGCGTGTATGTGTAGGCTTGTGTCTGTGTGTGTGTGTGTGTGTGTGTGTGTGTGTGTGTGTGTGTGTGAACGAGGGTGTAATGGCATAAAATAGTGAGAGGTGTAATTACCCCTGTTGCTAATTGTTCTTGTAAAATTGATGCGGAGCCCCAGTCATTACGGTCCTGCGTGAGCGCGGCCCTCCCCGATCAATTATTCAGACCCATTTGCCTTTGAATCAGTCACTGACACTCTCGCTTGCCACCACGCGCTTGTAGCACCACAGGGGGAACACTCACTCTGTCTCCCACCTCTCTCTCTCTCACTCTCTTTTCCCTCTCTCTCACCCTTCTTTTTTCCGCTCTCTCCCTCGTTTCCTCTCTCTCCACCCCCCCCTACTCTCTCTCTCTCTCTCTCCAGAGGTGAGAGCTTTCAGGAAGATGACTCGGTCGGGGAGGGCGCCACAGTGCTTTCAGCGTGTCACTAAGAATCACAGGGAACCGTCACCGCGACAACTCCATTTTTCCTCCCTCCTTCTCTCCTTCTTCTCCTCTGCTACTCGTCTTCAATAAATGATGGAGCGTCACCCCCCCCCCCCCCACACACACACACACACACACACCCATACACACACACACACACACACACACACACACTCGTACCCCAGCCCTTCAGCAGGTCTTTTAAGTCCAGCTTGTGTTCCTTAGCAAGGGCCGCGCTGGGAGGAGATGAGAAAGCACTGGGAAGAAGTGAAGAAAGTGAGGAGGAGGGAGAGGAGGGAGGGGAGGAAGAGGAGGAGGGAAGAAGGTGAGGAGGAGGGAGAGGAGGGAGGGGAGGAAGAGGAGGAGGAAAGAAGGTGAGGAGGAGGGAGTGGAGGGAGGGGAGGAAGTACCCCCCACCCCCAACTCCGGCGTGAATCAGGCCAAGGTCTGGCATGCATCCAGGAAACATCTGGAAGAGGATCTGGTACGGTGAACTCCTCAGTCTCTGCCACGCCTTTGTTCTTTGCCTTAACACTCCCGTGGAGTCCTGCAGCACTTGACATCACCGATAGGTGGACAGAGCAGGCTTTCCTAGTTTTCCTAGTTGCACTTTTCATGCAAGGATAGTAAAGGAAAATAGAAAATTCTCTTTGTTTATTAGAAAACTCATTCACTCATGGCATGTTAAATTGCTTAGTGCTGCAAACATGTGGTACTTGGCATAGTGTAAACATGCGGTACTTCATATTAAATAGTGCAAACATCTGGTCAGGGATCTGGCTTTTTGGGACTTTGCCGACTCCATAGTCCTGCAGACGTTCTCTGCTCTTGCATGTATTAGAAACAAACCCACTTATGGTATCCAATGGACAGTGGACACTTACTGTACTGTGCACTTTGATACTGTTCTTATTATTATATTAGTGCATGTACCATTTCAATGAAATTCCATTCATACAGTGCAACGTGCTAACAGTAAATGTGTTAAGCAACTTTTGCCCAGTTTTACAGTGTCAGTGCTGTTGCTGTCATTCCCCGGGGTATGACACTGTTGTACAGTATGGTGGAGCAGTAGCAGAATAAAACTCTTTAAATAGGGTGGAAAAACAGTGTGGCCTGTTTCTATCTTTTTTCCCTTTTACATTCATGCTGTTAT
>NC_085001.1:17296498-17323998 GCF_963854185.1 Sardina pilchardus | reverse complement strand
GGAAGAGAGAGAGAGCGTCTGAGAGAGAGAAAGAGAGAGAGAGAGAGAGAGAGACTGAGAGAGAGGTAGAGAACGCAAATGCACATGGTGAATGTAAGAGGTCATGAATCTTAGATGATAAATCTGTTTCCTGATGCAATCTGGTCTTCATGCTCAGAAAGCATCTGACGTCTGGGACAGACTCGGACCTGCCCTGGCAGACATCCAGCCGCTGGGCTGTGGCCTCGGCACCAGAACCAGCTCGGGACCAGCAGCAAGACACGAGTCCGCCAGTGAGACCTCCAGAGAACCGCCGCTGGGTCGGATCGTTTTCACAGGTGGACCCGACAGGTGACTCCAGAGGCAGCATGCTCAGCATTAGCATATTGTTAAATGGAATCTCTGACAATGTGAATGTTGCCAACAATGCAGGGGTAGAACTGAAATTAAATATTAACAATAACGACACACACAGACACGCACAGACACACAGACACACAGACACACACACACACACATACACACACACACACACACATATTTAATGCATTATAAATTTGTATGCTCTTATTTGTAATACTGTAATCTCACCTATGTTCTTGGACATGAAACAGGTGCATGGCATGTGTATTGTTGTTGTCAAATGTGACTCCACAATTGTTCATGCTGTGTAGCTTTTATACTGTATCAGAGCAACATGCACATAATTTAATACATGCAGTGATTCGTTTGCATAAATAGATATAATTGTGATACGGAATTAAAAACATTTTATAGACAATTTTAGAATGCTTCTTACATATTGTGGTGAAATGCTACCAAAATCTCCCCATGTCAGTGCTATGTACCTGACCACATGTTTAGGCCATGTTCCTAAGCCTTTGTAACTGGATTTTCCCACCACACAAACAGCTGTTGATCCCCCCCCAGCCCTTGAATGAAGATGGACCTCACTGCATACTTAATGGAATTATACTTTAATCTATAGCTCACCCATGGGACCTGTCTGCGTTTCCATTAGAGATACAAAATGGAATTATATTGTACCATGTAATGTGAATATTGAGATGTTCTTGGGTGTGCAAATAACAATTTACAGCATTATAGCGCTGTATGAAAGTGGCCAAATAAGAGCTATGTATTGACGTCAACATTTAATTCAATTAAGGACATTAGAACAATGCACTACTGTTGTCAAGGCATCATGTGAAAAATACTTATCTCTTTTTAAATTATTTTGAAACCACATTAAACATTATACATGAATAATTCTTGTTATGTCATGTTCTCTTTCTAAAATAGCATTGTTGTCAATTGAAAAAATACCTAAACTAAAAACCGCAGTGCTTTAATAGATCAAAATGGTCTTGCAAATGTAATTGTTTATTATTAATAAAGTAAATGCATATTATATGTAAAACATATTTGTGAAATTGTTCAAATGACCTGTTGACAAATACTGTTTTATCCCCCCACAAGTCTGAGATGTACTCTGAATAAAATAATTTGGGGGTATCAATTTATTTTCAATAGATACAGCTCCAGTGTAAAATAGAGGGATAAAAATGTTCAAAGCCACCAAATTGTATGGAGAGAAATGCTTGTGTGACACGGCACGATGAAACAGCATGGCAGATACAACATGTTCACATTTCAAACGATTATTTTTTAGATCAATTATCATTCATCTCTCCTTCTCTGGCAGCCCAGAATTGTGTGGTACTTTACGGCTATTTTACCATTGTGTTTCATTAAAGGGACAGACCAATTTCATCCATACAATTACACTATATTATAAGTGCAAACATATCACTGAGAGCAACTAGTGGTCAATGTTGCACCCTTGAGAAACTGTTGTCCCCACTGTTGATTTTTAATTATTATTTTCCGTAATTATCAGATCTGTAAATTATCAGGTCTGTATCAGTATTATTGTGTTATTTCCGTCTATGTCTCTGTGCAGCGCATGAATGCAATGCAATTTAATCCTGTTTTTCTGTCCAATAATACATATATGAGATTAACAGGTGTAAGATAAATCATTTCCACTAGTGGTTGAGAAGAAAAAAAAAGATCAGGCCGAGAATAATTCACATAAGTCACTGAAAATTCAAATCTAATCTCTAGCATCATCATCTTCCTTAACCTCTTACTTTATACATTTACATAGTTGTTTGTCTAAGACTATATGGATCGGGTTATATTTCATTTGCACAAGATAATCTTGTTTTTTTTAACCCTGAGAACACTTAAGCTGGCTTGTGACTCCATTTGTTACTGTGAAGTTGTTTGTAGTCAAGCTGTGCTGTGCCCTTCCACAAAGCATACTGACGCCTTCATCATAAGCCAACATGACACATGAACACTATGGTGCCTGATTCTCACCATCTTTAGAGAAACACACCCATTGCAAGGCGGTTATGACAGTTACATTTAACAAGTAGTCCAGTAAATTAGGCAGAATAATTAATTTGCCTAAATTATAAACCTCCCATTTCTAACACTTTAAAGGCAGGCTGCATTATGTAAGGGATAACGGCCGACGAGGTGACCGGTTCGATGGAAATAATGGCTAGGTGGAGGTCTAGAACTCCGGCGACGTGCGAAGCACGGAGACGGAGTTACCTCCGCCGTGCCATTATTTCCATCGAACCGGTCGACCTCGAAGGCCGTTATCCCGCTTATCTCCCGTTTGTATTCATAACCTGTATATTTAGAACATAGTTTTATTCCACCGTTGCGTCCGTAAACATCGCTAAAACTGTCTTGACTGTGGGACTACTTTCCGCCACATATCAACTTTCTACTTGCAGGACAAAACTGCCGTTACTAGTTCTAAATGGATGGTTGCTATGGCCAAAAGCCAGTCGTTAGTTCTAAATGGCTGGTTGCTACGGCCAAAAGCCAGTCGTTAGTTCTATCTCTCCCGTTGTCAAGCGGGCATATCCCAGGATTCTGATTAACTTTAACTTTGAAAGATCGCTACTTTTATAGCCTACATGGCATCCAACTAGCTACAATCCACCTCCGTCATATGCTACAATGTTACTATGGTTCTGCACGTCTGTATTTCAGCTTGGATGCAACGTGACAGTTCATTTAAACTTCGCAACGAGTTTGGCGAATTAATATTCAAGTGTGATACGGGAACTACTTCAGAGGTAGCAGGTTATACGAAGTTAATGGCCACCCCATCAGCCAATCAGAGAAGAGAATTCCATTGTTGAGGGAGATAAGCACATATATTTGCATATATTTAAAATGTCATCTTGATGGTATCAACCACAGAGCACATCAAAATCATGTCCTAAAGCCATGTTGGACAAAGCCACTGTGAAAGAGAGAGGGGGAAACAGTGTGTGTGTGTGTGTGTGTGTGTGAGAGAGAGAGAGAGAGAGAGAGAGAGAGAGAGAGAGAGAGAGAGAGAGAGAGAAGAAAGAAAGAAAGAGGGGCAGCGAGAAGGGAGAAAGAGAGATAGAGGGATGGACAGAAAGAGAAATAGTAACAGAGTGATGAGGGAGAGAGGGATTGAAAGAGTGAAAGTGAAAGAGAGAGAGAGAGAGAGAGAGAGAGAGAGAGAGAGAGAGAGAGAGAGAGAGCAAGTGAGAAAGAGAGAGAAACTGACATGGGTCCAGTTTGACAGTAGCGGTGCCATCTTTTCCCCCTACTCGCGCATATGTGGTGCGACACGTCCTCCAACGCGAGAGGAACCAGCTGCCCGGTGCTCCTCTCCGCTCCGCTCCGCTCCTCTCGCCTCGCCGTGATTCGAGCAGGCGGAACGCAAAGGCAACACAACACACAGGCGAAAGAACTCAGCCCCCTGGCCAGGACCAGGGTGATGAAGAGGAGGAAGAGGAGGAAGAGAAGGGGGTGATGGGGTGTGGGAGGGAGGGAGGCTGCTGGGTTGTGTTGTCTCGTGTTGCCTCTTGCCTGGGTGCAATCCAAAGGAAACTGTGCAAGCAGACATTTTTTACCCTGGATGAAGGTTTTTCTATATGCACTGTATTATTGCTAAATAAGAATAATTACTTACTAATAAAATGGAATGAGTATACTATTGCTATCATTACTACTACGACTACTATAATTACTGATGCTGCTGCTGATAACAATAATAATAATAACAATACTAATACTAATACTAATACTACTACTACTACTACTAATAATAATAATAATAATGACAATATCATAATAATAATAATAATAACGACAGTGATGATGAATATGTTGATGATTCTGATTATGATAACATTTCCTAAAATAATAATAAACTATTTGAATAAGCAATTAAAAAATAAAAATAATAAATAAAGTGAACTAGTTCCATGGTCTAGAGATTTCAATGCAAGTTGCAGTGAGGGAGGGTTTTTTATTTTGTTTGTTTTTAGTGAAACATAGATGTCTACAGTAGACCCACATCAGGTGGTTTAATTTCGGGAGGATTTGGTGGGTGTTACAGGGTTGCCACGGTTACCTCTCAGGGGTTACCCAGAGTGCACCTGTTCCCACCCAAAAAAGGACCTCTGCTCTAAACACAGGAAGGCGCGAAGCAGACAGTTAATTATGGCCTGGCCTTTTGGTGTGGGAGTTAATGAATTTCAAAGTGCATCAATTATGAGCTAATTGGCTTACATGTGTGTCCTGAGGACCGATCAGTGAAGGGAGGAGAGGAAACGAAAGAAGAAGAGAGGGAGGAGAGGAGAGAAGAGGAGAAGAGAAAAGAGGAAGGGAGAGGGGAGGAGAGGAGAGGTGAGTAGAAGAAAGCAGAGGGGAAGAGAGGAGATGAGAAGAGAGACCTTACTACAAGTCAGTTCAGATATCCCCCAGAGAGCAGTGCTCATTCAGCTCACTAGCAGATAGATACAGTAGATAGATAGATAGATAGATAGATAGACAGATAGATATATAATAAATAAACATAAATAAACAGCCACAGAAATACAGTTCAACAAAGCACACAAAGAAAGAAAGAGGGATGCACCCTGCGGTGTGTGTGTGTGTGTGTGTGTGTGTGTGTGTGTGTGTGTTCATCCATCCATCCATCCTTGTTTGTGTGTGCGTGTGTGTGTGTGTGTGTGTGAGGATCCAGGAGGACAGTGTGTAACATGTCCCTGGCGCGTCCTGCATGAGCGGGGTGACCTTCACGTAATGAGATGTGCCTCTAGGGGCTTATCACGCCAGCGCCTGTGAAGCTCCGCACAGCTGGGAGGCTCTCTGAGTCTCTACGCCTCTCTCTCTCTCTCTCTCTCCCTCTCTCTCTCTCTCTCTCTCCATCTCTCTCTCTCTCTCGCTCTTTCTTCTCTACACCTCTCTCTCACTAACAGTCTATCGCTCTCTCTTCTCTCTGACTTTCTGCTGTTTCGGTCTTGCTGTCTTTCCAGCCCTCTGTCACAGTCTCAGTTTTGTTTCAGGTCTTTCTGTTCTTTCTTGTAATTGTTGGATTTATTCAATTAGCAGACACTCTCATACAACGCGACTTACAAAACGAGGAATAACATTTGCATAATTGTATCATGTCAATCAATGATTCAGGACCATTTGTATTTAATTGGTGATATGAATTGATTTGACCAATTTGACCAATTTGATTAATAAAATATTTTTGATGACATTTTCAAGTCATGCCTCTCTGGCCCTCTCAGTCTCTCAATCGCTTAGTGAATTTCACCTCTTATATTTTCTCTCTTTCTCTCTCACTCTCTCAGCATCTTTCTTTTCTGTTCCTCATGCTTCTCTGTCTTTCCTGATCTGCTTCTCTCTCTCTGTGTCTGGTGTAAGTTAGACTGTCTCCCTCTGGTTCTTTCTTGCACTTCCTCCCCCTATTTCTCTCGCTCTCTGTTGGTTTTGCCTCCGGGGCAAAAAACAACTTGCAAAAGCAACCTTTCACCCACCTCAGTCCCAAACACACACACACACACACACACACACACACACAGAGAGAGACACACACACACACACACACACACACACACACACACACACACACACACACACACACAGAGACACACACACACACACACACAGAGACACACACAAAGAGAGGGAGAGAGAGATAGAACAGAATGAACAAAAAATGACTGTGCTCTACAGGAGCGAACCAGCTGCTTTCAAAACACCCCTGTTCACAGGTACAGTGAAGGCAGGTGTGTGAGGACCAGAAGACAGCCTCACCTGAGGGCAGGTGTGTTAGAGCCAGGAGATGGCTGCTCCAGACGGCAGGTGAGTGTTTTTATGCCTGAGATCAGGGCAGGCAGTCCAGTCCACTGTTATTCATTCTCCAGAACACCTTCCATCACTATTCACCATCAGAATGCCAACCACTTCATCTGGTTCTTCTCCTTGCTATTGCTGTTGCTGCTGCTGTCATTGTCTGCTGTCATTCTTCTTCTTCTTCTTCTTCTTCTTCTTCTTCTTCTTTTCTGCATATATATATTTTATCATCATTGTTTTTCCTCTCTTCTCCCCCCTCTTGCTCCTTTTTGGTAAGAATATTCACAGTTTCATGAAAATCAGTATGTATTCTGATTTAATATAAGTACAGTATGTAGGTTAGTAATGAACATACCGTACCTGGGTTTCTCTCAAAATCATGACTGAAGTTTCAGTTTCAAGGTTGATACTTTTGAACAGCTTCACATTTGACCAATATCCTTCAGGATAACACTTCAACATCTTAGCATCTACGCCCCCCCCCCCCCCTTCCTTTTACGCCTTTTAATCCTGCCTGCAGATTCACTGGTAACAACTTCACATCATTAGACCGATAACTAATCAATGTCAGTCATAAAATGTTTTTTTTCCAAAGTCACTGATCAAGTTAAAGTACAGTGTTGCTACACAGTGAGTAACAAAGAGGTTTCATTTAATTTGTTGAAATGATGAAAAGAAGCCATATTTCACCAGCTAACTGGCTGGCTAATGAACTTTTAGTCAAGATGGGGTTCATAAAAATGTGAAATTCATCGCTCGGGCCCTCGTACCACTCGAGCCCTGTATGATTGCAGTGCTCTATAACTTTGATTGATGAGGGAATCCATCAGGGTGATCGCAAGAATTCTCCACTGTGAAACTGATGGGGTGGCTGTGGCCTGTCCATTAGCAGACTTTCCTGTCATTAAACCAAAAGGAGGTGGGGAGGTGGTGGTGGTGGAGGGGGGGGAGGGGGGGTCATGACCATGGCTGTCAAATTAGCACTGGTGCTGGGGAGACTACAACCCTACCATCTCTGAGTTATGGAGGTTAACATGTCTTCTTCCTCAAGCTCCAAAGTGGCAGGAAGTCTTGCACAGATAGAAAAATGGTCTGGGGACCTTAAGAAAAGATTTTCCGTCACAGGACATTTGTTTAATAGCGGGCTCATTTCACTGACACATGTAAGATATGTAGTAGAGGTAGAAGAAATAAGTCTTTCAGCGTGGTGGTCTTAAGCCCTCCCTCTCTCTCTCTCTCATACACACACACACACGCAAACACACACACACACACACACACACACACACACACACACACACACACACACACACACACACACACACACACACACACACACACACACACACTGTTTCTACACCCACCCAGAGGACTGAGGAAAATCTCACCCAGTCCAGGAAGAGGACCCATGCATTCTTCTGATGATGAGGATCCATATTCAATTCAAATTAAATTGGGTGTGTATGCAATGTATATATGTATGTACAGTATGTATGTATGTACTGTATGTATGTACAGTATGTATGTATGTATGTATGTATAGTGGGCATGTATAAATGTATGTATGTACTGTATACATTAGGTATGTATGTATGTACAGTATGTATATGTAGTGATCATGCTGTAGCCTGATGGATCAGTGTTGTGATGAGACACAGGAGCATTTAGGACACTGGAGTGGAGGGAGAGAGACAATATGACAAAGAACTATCAGCATCACCAACATGACCTTGACGAGTACAGCTACTGTAACTATGTACTGTACTAACTGTAACGAGCTGGAGGATGAGAAGAGAAAATAAACAAACAGACAAACAAACAAACAAAAAATACACAATCATGATCAGTGCAACAACATGCACCATAACTACACGCCACACATGGTCAACCTGGCTTGTGATTTTTAAATAATTCGATTAAATTCATTTTCAAGTTATTTGTTGGTGCATGCTGCTGTGTTCCGCTTCTTCAGAGAGTGCCTAGACCCAATGTGCTAAGGACATTACATGTAAGTCATTGTTCTCTGGTTTTGTAGATTTTGTAGAAAAAAAAGCCATTATTGTAATCCCAAAACATGTGTGAAATGTTGTGAGCCAACTATCTAACGATAGCAAACTATCACGCTAACTCTCCACTGTTTTGAATGGATAACATGTTAGGGGCGTCTCGTCAATCCAAACATCTCCATGGCAAATATGGACTAGCAGGACATTCCAAATAAAATAGTTTTAGCGATCAAATTCCCTGTGAAGTTTTCTGTGAACTTGTGCAGAGGGTAGGGAGTAGGGGAATCCAGCATAGGGGCCCTTAGTAATAGTAACGTACCGTAACCCCAGTGTCCTCTTCTCCAACCACACTACATGCAGTTTTAGATCAAAATAACATTATGTCAGCGCTGAGAAAAATATTCAGATTACATATGCTTAATCTCTTCATATCCAATTGGTACGTGATAATAACTCCGTCTTTAGACACAAAAGGTAATCAAAACCTGAGCTCACAGGGAGGTAATCCTCTTTCGAGCGTTTTGTTTTCCTGCCGAGCTACCGATGGCACATATTGACCAACAGCACACCTTCTGTGTTATTCCGAACCTGTTTTTCTCATGGGACCCATGATTAAAATGGTTCAGTGATAAACAGAACAGTAACGTTTACCTGATCAGATTAACCCGATAATGAAAAACAAAACATTGGCACATGAGTAAACAGGACAGACTAAGGTAAATAATAACACACTGTGGTTATGGCTTATCAGTAGGGGTCAGATTTTTTGTCGTCTCTGGGGTGTGTACTCTACCAATGTGATGTAACATATCAGACTTTGATTTTAGGCTAAATGAGGAGAAGTAACATAGCCTACTGAGGGCACATTAGGTTACAAAAGGATTGACCTACAGTATGTGGTGGATGTTCAGTAACGTAAATACAGAGAAAACAACAAGGATGAGGTAGGCGAGTCAGTTAGAGTAGCCTACCTGCCAGCTCTCAGAAAAACATATATCATCTTATATAGATAGATAGATATAGATACTGTAGATAGATAGATAGATAGATAGATAGATGCAAAGAGGATGGCAAAGCTGCAGTGCCTGACCACTGTTCCTACGGAATGATTGAGTTGTCATGGAGATTGGGCACTCATTCCAGCCGGATGACTGTGCCCAGTAGTGCCCAGCCGAGTCTCAGGGAAAGTGCCCGCTTCTCTGTGGGCACCGGTCTTGGAGAGAGTGCCTGCTTCTCCGTGGGCACAAGTATCAGGGAAAGTGCCCGCTTTCCTATGGGCATGAGACTGGGAAAAAGTGCCCGCTTCTCTGTGGGCAATAGTCTCGGAGAGACTGCCCGTTTCTCTGTGTCTGTGGTGACCACAGAGATCCCACACGATATCAGCAGCCATGGTGGCATCCCTACATGAGTGTTTAGCAAGAACATAAACGAATAGAGCAGAGATTTGTTGTAATAATATGATATTAAAGTGTGATTATTCTAAAAGATTTGACTATAAGACATATGTGTGAAGTGATGTTAGAGTAAAGAGTTGGAGTAAAAGCTGAAAGTGATTGGAATTTAGACACTTTTATCCAAAGCGACACAAACTAGCAATGGCAACATTTTGAACTGAACCCAGGACAACAGATTGTTAGGCCGTGACGTTACCACAGCTCAAAATTAATCATGATATTGTGTCTTTAGTGTTCAATCCAAACAAAGGTCTTCATAAACCACTGTGAAGGTAACATCTGTGGAAGTGTTTGTTTTGGGGCATTATGTCTTTAGGTGTGATGTTTTTGATACCATGAGGGCCTCTGTAAACTGTAAGAGCTCCAGACAGAAAAACAAAAGTGTCATAATCCCAATCTCATTAGCCACAGGTTGTTTAGGCTGATTGGAGAGGGCCAGAGGCTTAAGGGGCCCTCGTATTCCTTTTGTCATGCTTTGTTTTCCTGTGGGGTGACATTGAGAAAAGGTGATAAACACGTTGTTATTCCACTGTTTGTTTGTTTGTTTGCTTTGGTTTGGTTTTTTTTGCAAGGGTGGGGGTATTTGGGAGGGGGAGGGATGTCAAGCAGGCAGGCAGGTTGATCAGTTGACTGCTTTAGAGGATTAACTTCACTCACTCAGTGTGTGTGTGTGTGTGTGTGTGTGTGTGTGTTTGTATGTCAAGTGGGGTGCAGAAGCAATCAGATCTTCCCTGCCTGGAGTTGCCTCTTGACCCGGATCATGTGGAGGGTGGGTGACTAGTGTTTTACTATATGTGTCAGTGAGTGTGTTTGTGACAACATCCCCTCATAAGAAGTTGTGGTGGATTAGTTGTACACTGAGTGTGGCGGGCGAGACTGTGTGAGTTTTTGTATATACACACTGTATGTATACATGTGTGTGTGTATGTGTGTGTGTGTGTGTGTGTGTGTGTGTGTGTGTGTGTGTGTGTGTCTGTTTGTGAGGTCATCATGCCAGTGCATGCCACCTTGCGCCTCCTCCGGGCCTCCTCTGACCACAGATCAAGCCGCCCGTCCCTCTGCCAGTAATCTCCGGATTTTATATCCAGCAAAACAGCTTGGCCCCATCAGCAAATTGCGACGGCATATGGTATAGGTTTATGATTCATCTGGCTCTTGCATGGCAATGAGCAGTCTGTGAGATGCACAGCAAACATGGCTGGGGGCTGGAGGTTATGTGTCGCTCGGTGAGAGAGAAAGTGAGAGAGTGAGTGAGAGTATGTGTGTGAGTGTGTGTGTGTGTGCTTGTGTGTTCCAGGGAATGGTTTGAAAAGAGCTGTGCTTGTGTGTTTGTGTGTAAATGTATTATGTGTATGTGTGACTGTGTGTGTGATTGTGTGTTCCAGGAAATGGTTTGAAAAGATCAGAGAGAGTGTTTTGTGTATGTGTGTGTGTGTGTGTGTGTGTGAGTGAGTGTGTAAGAGTGAGTGTGTGTGTGTGTGCTTGGGGAGTATCGTAATCCTAAACGATGCCGGAGCTGTGGAGACAAGCATGAGCGCGGGGTGGACACCTGGGTGTGTTTGCTCAGCGTTGCTACGGTAACTGAGCCAGGCAGGCCGGTGCTTTTCTTTGCGTCCCTGGGAGGAGGGGGGTGAGGCAGACGGTCGGATAGACGGATTAGGGGACGGAGTGGTGTGGCGAAGCCCGCCTGAGCTGCCCCGATCTGGGCTGGGAGATGGAGCGGCTCTGCCCCCCCCCCCCTTCTCCCACTGGAGGCTGGAGGAGATGGAGAAGGACAGAGCTATGGCTGTCTGTGAAGCTCCAAAGGCTGCACGATGAGAAACAGTAGCTCTAGAGAGCACATGCACATGCACATGCACATGCACATGCACACACACACACACACACACACACACACTCTCTCTCTCACACACACACACACACACACACACACACACACACACATGCTGACATGTTGTATGGCACAAGATGAGTTTCCAAAAGGACTGAATAAATATCTATCCATCTTTATGCATACACACACACACACACACACACACACACATGGGACACACACAAACACACACACATACGTATAGACTTCCAAAGACACATACCCACATACAACGCACATGCACACACACACACACACACACACACACACTGTTAAGGGATATGAAACACCATCTTCACAACAGAGATGGGTATGGCTTATGAAGGTAGAGGATATTTTTTGTGCTTTCCTTTCAATAAAGCTTGCGACATGGGAACTGCTCTATGCCACCTTCCAGATGGCCTGTTAGATGTGCATCAGTTCTAAGTCTTCTGAAGAAGTGCAAGGCTACTTGAGTTTTATGTTGCAACAAAGACAAACACCACCATAAACAAGCATCCTCAAGACACGCTGAAGAGAACTCCAGCAAAGGTTTCAGGATATTCAGAAATCTGTAGCTGGTTCTCACCTTCCATACATGACCTCCATACACTCATGAGCTCACTCTGAATGTTTAAAACTTTGTGAAGGCCATGTGACATGTGTAGGCCTAATGTTTCGGTGCTCTATAAGTGAAACTAAATTAAAATTGAAATTGAAATACCTTAGTGAACTCCAAACACTAGTCTCCCGTTATCTTTTTCTGATCTACTGGCCCTACTCACTTGCCCTTCTCTGTCTCTCACACTAGACTGTTCTCTTTGGGCAGTGGCTCCTTCAGCGCCATGGCCCCCAACCTCTGAGGTGCATTCAAATTTGGCAAACAGTGGCAAACGCTTGTGGTGAACATGTTGCCTTTGAACAGTTGAATTTGAACGATCTGGTGCTAACATTCTATTCTAATGGTAATTGCATTGTTGCCTTCATCAAACTCACGTCCAGCTCCACTGTATGTTCGTGCAGCACTACCTCCTCAGACGAAAACTTAAGGCTAACGGAAATACTGTTTGCAAATGTACGCAACTGTTTGTCTACGTTTGCGAATTTGAACGTACCTCTGGAGTTCCCATCCTCTCTCCCTCTGCCAATGCTCTTCCATCTTTGCCTTTGAGTCTGGTCTTCACTGGTCTGGTCTGACTGTTCTTTGTCAGGATAATTTTCTCATCCTCCTCTTCCTACCTTCCTTATCTAATGCATGTTTGTTGTTGTTGTTGTTGTTGTTGTTTTGTGTTTGTTAAGCAATTTAATTTGGGCATGTGAAATATGCTATATAAATTGGGTGTAAAGATGGAAAGTTAGCTAAACCCATCTAAGTTGAAAGATGAAAAATGTGAATGATGATGATGATGATGACGGTGATGCAGAAGGAATTATATGTTTTTTTGTGTCATGGATTGGTGATAGCTCCAAATT
Organism: Sardina pilchardus; assembly: GCF_963854185.1. Classification (NCBI taxonomy): domain Eukaryota; kingdom Metazoa; phylum Chordata; class Actinopteri; order Clupeiformes; family Clupeidae; genus Sardina; species Sardina pilchardus. Next base: position 17,311,021 of record NC_085001.1, on the reverse strand, counting down.
TAAACAGTGACTGGTGAATTTTTGTTTTTTTCATGTTTACCAGATTCAGTCAGTGCACATCACCTTGCTACTGTATAAGAGTCTAGTTAAGTTAATAAAAATCTAGTTAAGTCTATACATTTTATATCATTGTTACTCATTTTGTTGTTTTTGTTTTTGTAATCATATTACACAGTGGTGCATATCAAAATCCCCAAATATAGTTTGTACATAGTATTGTTATCTGCAAAGTGTCATTCACACAAGTCATATTTCTATGCCACGCCTGGAGTATTTTACTTTTCAGGCATCCATTCATTCATTCTGATACATTGGCAGACGCTTGTTTTTGCCTTCAGTCCTGAATCGTTTTGACAGGATTAGCACAGTCGCTCAGGAAAAACAATAAATTACATTTGGAACGTGCTAATCCACGCCACCTGTTCCTCTCACATATGTGTGCCTTGCCATACGAGACGCTGGCTTTACTTTCGCTCACTTTGAAATACGATGCGTAAAATCCAGTGTCAGCTCTAACAAGCCACCCTTAAAGGAAATCACTCTGCTTCGCATTCGCCGTAGCACCCCCACCAACCCCCCTGTACCATCAGCGTGGCAACAGCATTTCATTCCATACATTCGGAATTGGCGGTGCAAATGGGGGATAACCTGGGAATCCAGACAAGCTTATGTTGGAAACAGCTGCATTAGTCAGAGTCTATAGGTCAAAGAAAGCAGGAAGTCGAAGCTTTCTGTTTATGACCATGAAAAGTCCTTTAAATTGAAGTTGTGGAACAGCTTTCTTTCAATTACAGAATGTTTGCATTTGTCACACTTAAACTCTGCAGGACAATCACACCTTTGAACAGAGAGCATAAACTCTGCATGTGCTGGAGTGGCCTTTTACAGCATTCTAAAGTGAGATAGTTAATTAAATGTTAATAACATGTTAATAAAATATGGGAATTCCTCTGCTCTCCATTAAGAACTGTTCCCAGGAGAGTTGTATTGTGAGGGCCTGATGAAGACGACTGATGAAGACTGACTTTAAATGAAAGAGCAGGTCGGTTGAAGCAGCAACAGACGACGGGCGGAACCAGATGTGTCACAACCGGTAGATCAGTTGTGTGTGTGTGTGTGTGTGCGCGCGCGTGTGTGTGTGTGTGTGTGTGTGGGGGGGGGTGTGGGTGTGTGTGTGCGTGCAGTCATTTGCAAACATTTTAGGCACATTTTAAACAATGTTGTAAAGTCAAAATGCTCTCAAAATAATGTGAGTAGTTGCTGTTTACCAGGTTGCAACATGTAAAGTGCATAGCCGACTTCACTAGTAACACTCTCCAAATTTAATGTAAACAATCCTGGCTCAAGCTTGGCCAATTTTAGACAGGCAGTCTCACAGACAGCAGTGAGGGAAGTGAGGAAAGTCTGCAAGACCCTATACTGAATGAGATGGAGAGAAGCTTGAATGACAGGACAGAAGTAGGAGTAGAATGGTGTGTGTGTGTGTGTGTGTGTGTGTGTGTGTGTGTGTGTGTGTGTGTGTGTGTGTGTGTGTGTGTGTATACTCTGGCTGAGGGGGTTGACAGGTGTGCCTCCATTTGGCAGTGGAAGAGGAACAAGTGACTCCCATGGTGAAATGGCGCCCAGTCAGGGACAAGGCCCTTTAGTCTATGGGCATATGTTAATGTGTGTATGCTCTCTCTCTCTCTCTCTCTCTCTCTCTCTCTCTCTCTCTCTCTCTCTGTGTGTGTGTGTGTGTGTGTGTGTGTGTGTGTGTGTGTGTGTGTGTGTGTGTGTGTGTCTGTGTGTCAACAAGCAGGTCAGAATGCCAAAGGATACATCTCCATGGGAGGGTCACAGCACACACATTGGCCACAGCAGGAAAGCTGTACTGTGACATATGATATTTGTATTAGATATAGAGAAAAGAGACAAGCAGACAGAGGCTATCAGGTTTTCCACATCACACATCAGGTCTGGTTAAGGGTGGTGAAATCACACGCTCAGCTTCAACTAATAATTACTGTTGACAAAATTCCAGATAAAAATAGTCAATATTTCCATGATCTGTGTCTGTATATTTAAGTACTATTTGAGTATGACTGTAAAGGACACGAAGAAGAATATTAAGTTCTATTTCAATAAATGCAATGTGCATAATAGTGTGCACACACACACACACACACACACACACACACTTTTTCATACTGTATGTGACTATTGTGTGTGTCTGCGTGTGTGTGTTTTATGTGTGTTCTGTATGCATGTCCAGGGTTGTGTGGAGAATGACCACGGGCATGTCTGTGTGGGTATGTCTGTGTGAGCATGTGTGTTGCCTCCTTGCGTGGTGCTCGGTGCATGTTACCCATCAGCGCTGCTGGCCAACAGTGGCGCAGGGCCATGCTGTGTGTGAGAGAGAGAGAGGCAGAGAGAGAGAGAGAGAGAGAGAGAGAGAGAGAGAGAGAGAGAGAGAGAGAGAGAGAGAGAGAGAGAGAGAGAGAGAGAGAGAGAGAGAGAGAGAGAGAGGCAGAGAGAGAGAGAGAGGCAGAGGGGAGAAGGAGCTCTGCCCAAACACACGGAGGAAGTGTAAAAGAACATTTAGGCTCAAACTGTTCAAGCCTTTAGTAGTGAAAATGTGCTATAGCATTCACATGTACAGTATGTGTAAAATATTACAGGGTTCAAGACGGATCAGAATTCTACAAATATCTCACTGATCAGAAGCAGATAAACAATTATGAAAAAAGAGTATATTATTAAATTTTATTCTGTATCCGACTCAATCAACCATGAAAATGACATTATTTTACCACTGCTGTGTATAAGGGCACATTTTACTGTGGTGTGGTGACAAGTGTTTAATCCTCGCTCGTCTGCATGCTTCATGGGCTAGGAATGCTGAGACATATGTTGTCTGTGTCAACACCTCTGACTTCTATTACGATTTTTTCTATTCTTTTCATTCGGGGTAAATAGAATAATGCTGCTACCCCAATGCACAGAAAATCACAAGACAGTGTACGTAGATTATTTGTGTGCTGATTAAGGAGTATTATATTAGAAGGAGTGCAGTTTGATCATTTTCCTGAGATCAGAAATATACATCTCTCATGCATCTACAACAACCTTTTTTTTCACATTTGTTTGTGCAGTGTTGTCATAAAATGTCCCCCCCTTGTGATTAGTTTTTTTGTAAACAAAGAGGGTAGGATACAGGATCAAATTGTATATGAGTGTATTGTATGTTTGCTTGTATATGTGTGTGTGTGTGTGTGTGTGTGTGTGTATATGTACAGTATGTGAGTGTGTGTGTGTGTGTGTGTGTGTGTGTGTGTGTGTGTGTGTGTGTGTGTGTGGTGCATGTGTTTGTGTGTGTGGCTATCCAGGAGAGCTAAGACCAGAGGGTGAATCTGTCTAGTTTGAGCAGTCCTCATCTGCTTTAATTAAGATACAGTGTAATCGCTGCACTGCTGCATGCCCTGCACACATGTGTGTGTGTGTGTGTGTAAACAGTCCGTCCCAGGGGAGCCCTCGGCCAACTTCCACCAGAGGGACACATAACAATAGAAACGCCTTCTTTTTAAGTGACATATTGTGAGATCAACATAATAAATAGCCACTGCTCTTAAAGCACAGTTGGATATTAAATGTCTTGTCCAATAAACTATTTATTTACCAGAAAGCATTTCTTCAGAATGGAGACCACACAAAAGGAATCTAGCTTAGCTCTTCCATCTTGTGATGCGGGTCTGTGTATACCTGTATGCACTAATCCATAGGAAAAACAGCATGAAACTGTTATATATATTTTTTTAAAGCAATGAACAAAATGCATAATTAAACAATTGTGAGTAGTGATATTTTATTATTATATAAAAAACAGTGCTTAACAAGTTGACTGAGTTCTTTTAACATTCTATTAACATTTGGACAATTTTGACATTGCTGTTTTTTTCCATTTCATGTAAAAAACAGTAATTATTTGTGCAATTATATATTACATTTACAAATGGTAAGATTTGCAAATTAGACATTCAATGTCAATAATGTACATGACATCCTTTACAGGGAAAATTAATTAAATTAAATAACTTTGGGCCTTCCATGTGGCTGAATAGTAATATACATTTAATTTCTAGGCAAGGAATATATTTATTTTCATTCAAAAAGACAATTGCCAAGACCATTTAGAAGATCAAAAATTGAGCTCAACAATTCTGGTGTACACGAATGTACCTTAAAAAAAAACTCAGCTAAAAAATAAAACAAAACTAATTACAATTGACCCTGAAAAAATATATAAAATATAAAAAGGCAAATGTGCATGTATGAAAAACACAAAAACAATACTATTAACAAAAAAGAGCAGTATAAAAACACAAATGATGAGAGTAAGACAGAGAGAAAGAGACATACAGAGAGAGATGGGACAGTCCATCACCTCTCCGTGTCCATTTTGGAGAGGGCTAGTTTGATAAATTGCTGTTAAATTTCATGTGATGAGTTATTAGGGTGAAAAGCTGTGTTGTGACCACTATGTAAATATCTCATTAGGAAGGGTTAGTAACACTTCTCTGGTTTCACAGAAAATATACTGGAAGCATGTGCACTATCTACCTCTCCAAAAAAGACACAAACACACTCACACACACTCAAATGGATGAGCCAAATGTAACTATGTTTATGCAGGAGCTAAAAAACATGAGAAAAATATTTCACAACATTGTATGGAGTTGATATTTGGCCAAAGGAATAATGTACGTCCCTTGACATTGTGACGGAACACAACAAAGGAATAATTAGATGGCCGTGCTCGCTCGCTTGCTCGCTCCCTCCCTCCCTCCGCCTCGCACACTTGCATGCCCACCAACCCAAACGCGGGGATTGGGGATGGGGATGGGTGCGCCCGCCCGCCCTGCTTGCTTGCCCATCCGCCCATCCGCCCGCCCCGGCGTCCCCCCTCAAACTTGATGGTTGCTGAACTTATTTTTAGTGTCATTTGATAAGCTTCCCCGCTTGCGCGGAGACGTCCCACTGACCCCGCCACTGGTCATTGTCTATACCACTTCCCGTCAAGGCCTCGCGCGCTTTGTCAGATTTCCACTCCAATATCCATTTCGCATCTGAAGTAGCCTATCGAAAGTGACTGGATCGTTCGAGCCTTTCCCCTCAGCAGCTACACACCCACCCCAACCCCCACCCCCCCCCCTCCACGAGCCATCCCAAACACCCTGTCCTCCCCCCTGTGAGTTTTCCGCTTTCGCTCACGCCTATACGGCCCTGTCCTGACAGTACGCTTCAGACATTCTAACAATAAACATATCGTGCCATGCATTTGGGTGTTTATTTCCGTGTTTGTGCACTAGCATGTTAGTGTGTGTGTGTGTGTGTGTGTATGCATGTGTGTGAGTGTGTGTGTGTGGGTGCGGTGCGGTGATTTCTGGAAATGAACAATGCTTCTCCGTCCACGTCTTTCCTGCTCTCCCCGTTTGGGAGCGCTCGGACACCCCTGCCATTTTGGTGGTGGAGAACGCGCGGCACAGTAATAGGTCATTCAATGTCAGAAGGCATAAGAGACAGGATGAGGCAGATCTTCACAGGCTGCTGCTTGCTGCTGTCTTTAATTATTTTAATTAAACTCTGATATTCTCATGCAGGGAGAACTAGCGAGTTGTGACGCCAAAGAGCGAGAGAGTAGAGGGAGAGAGTAGAGAGAGAGAGAGAGAGAAAGACAGAGAGTGAGAGGAAGAGAAAGGCCTTGGAGATGTGATATGGCGAGTCCGGCAGTGTTGAGACAGCTGTATCTATATCTTTAAAGAACTCGTAACTGATGGGAATGCTTATTGGGAGTGATGCCCTGTGCATCAGGGAGGCGGAGGCTCACTGCAGTAGGGGGTGTGTGTGCCGGGTTGGGCGGTGGTGGTGGTGGTGGTGGTGGTGGTGTTGGGGGCGGGGGGGGGTAGCACCAACCGTCGTGTCAAGGTCCTGACGCACCCGTCGCTCCGAACGTAGCCCGGGCCCCGGTGTGTGCTCGCGGGGGGATGGCCTGTCTCTCGCGGGGGAGTAACGCTCTATTAATTTTTCCTGTCCCGAAGAACAGAATGAAAGAGGGGAAAAAGGTGTCTTGCGAGAAAAAAAAAAAAAAAAAAAAAAGCGCGAAAGGGGCGAAGTGAAGTCCCACTGCTGCTGCCACTACCTCGGGGGCGTCCACTCCTCCAGTTTGTCATGCGTGTGCACTTCTCAGTGTTAAAATGACAGGATCGGCCGTCACAGGCCTCCCGCCAGGCAAACAGGCGCCCGGGCCGGCGGGCCAGCGGGCAGTGGGCAGTGAGACGGACTGCGCTTGGAGAGGAGAGATTGTGTGAAGAGATGTAGCCAAGAGGCACTGGACTTCTGCTCTCGCTCGCCAGCCCCACCGGGATTAACTCTCCCTCCACGCCACGCCAACGGCAAACAGCCTCTCTTGCTCTCTCTCTCCTCTCTCTCTCTCTCTTTCTCTCCCCCTCTCTCTCTTTCCTCTCCCCCTCACTCTCTCCCTCTCTTTTTTGCTCCTCTTCTCAGTTTCTCTCTCTCTTTTTTTCCAAATAGCTTCCGTCTGTGTCCATAAAATTAGTTTTTTTCTCCACAGAAGGAGCAATATGGTCGGAATATGTTAAGCCATCACTGCGCACAAAAAGCTAACCGGATCCGGCACAATAATGCACTTGGGTAATCTTCAGGGAAAAGTAAAAAAATAAAAAATAAAAATAAAATATACATATAAAAAAAAGAGCCCACCCTTGTAAAGCTGTTTCTGTTTTTTTCTTTTTTTTCTTTTCAACGATTTGGAGCATATGACTACATTAAAACTCAACCAAGGCACACAGATTGAGGTTGAAAGAGTCCACGTTGTGCACAATTTGGATAGAAGCTAAAGTACAGTGGTGATTGAATTAACCACAGAGTCTTCAGAAACCTCCTATTCCTCCTCATCTCATCTTCTTGCTCACTGTGAGTGGATGCGCAAAATCTTCTCCTAATGTGGGACCCGGTTGAAATTCATACACCGTCCCTACAGACACAAGGGGAAAAAAACAAAACAAAAAATAAAAAATAAAGTATATATTTGCATGTAAAAATAAGAGATATATCACATATCTGTCAAATTTCTGCATTAAAATAAAAAACAAAAACAAAAGTGTACCAAATAAAATGATACATATTCATCATTCATTTACATTTGTATTATATCAATTTACTTCAATTGATCAAATTACTTATTACATTAAAGGTAAATAAAATCATAGATAAATAAACTGATTATAAATACGTAATTCTGCATAGTCATTTTGTGTCATGGATGTGATAATGATATTAATCAAGCAATTCTTTAACAATATGAAATATGACTAATAAAAAAATTAAACTGAATAAACAAACACACACATTTTAAATCCTTCAGTGCAAAAATGCTCTTGTTGAAAAAGGACAAGCAGGAACTGCAGATCTCCCTATACGATGTCCATATCACCTACACTACTTTAATGGCCCAGATAATTATGTTGAATTGTGTTGGTGTGGTGTCTCACGGCTTACATTAACCCTGCCTCCAATCCGTGTGAAGTAGGCTTAAATGGTTATAGGGGGTGTCACTCTAAGCAAGACCCACAAGAGCGTGCTTGTGTTTGTATATGTGGTTGTGTGTGTGTGTGTGCGTGTGTGTGTGTGTGTGTATGTGTGTGTGTGTGTGATTGTGCAGTAAGGGACACTAAGCTGACCGACACCAAGAGGGAGCTCTCACACAGCTTATTACCATCGGCCTGCTTACACACACACACACACACACACACACACACACGCACACACTCCTCCCTCTGTCCGCTCTCTAACCCTGGCCACTCAAACGAGCAGCCACAGAGCCACTGGAGCACACAGACACGTACACACACACACACACACACACACACACACACTCCTCATAGTGCAGAGTGCAGACTGAGAGAGGGATCTGACATTCCTCCTGAGTGTTTCAGTGTGTGTGTGTGCATGTCAGAGTGTGAGTATGGGTGTTAGCGTGTAAGTGCCAATCCATGAGTGTGGCTAAGTGCTGATTGCTTTGCTGTTTTTTGTGTTTGTTTTGTTTTGTTTTCTGAGTCCTTCTCCTACAATTGTGGCATAGCTGTGGTCATGTTTTTTTCCAGATATTATAAAGTCATTGACTTCATAACGACATAAGAGAAAGAAACAAAAGAATGACAGAAAGTAAGATGGCATGAAGTGACAGAACAATAACACAAAGAGACAGAGTTTAAAGAAAAAGAGTAAAGTAAGTTAGCACGTAAAATGAAAAGTAGAGAAAGAACAGCATATGACAGCAAAGAGAAATAACAGAGCAAAAATCAGAAAGAACAATGCAACTGTGGAAAGAAAGAATAACGTGTGACGGTGAAGAGAGAGAAAGAGAAAGGGAAAAAAACGAGAGTTGGCCAAGAAAGAGGCGAGTGATGACGGGGGAGCGAGGCTTTTGGTGGGCCTCCTTGCTCTAAGCCACGTGACACGGACCCTCTGCGATTAATCTCAGACTGTCAACAAATAAGGCCCATCAGATGCTGCTCTGGCACGGGGGCCGCCTGCCTCTCCACCACACTGGATCTCACGCTTTCTGGGGTTTTAGGGCATTAGTGGGGGACTGTTTTTCTGGATGTGTGTGTGTGTGTGTGTGTGTGTGTGTGGTCGTATACAAGTGTTGGGGGTTTGTGTCTGTGTGTGTGTTGCCGTAAAAAGTGCATGTGGATAAATAGAGATACGTGGGTAATTACGTCTTTAAGTTTGTGTATGTGTGTTTCTGTATGTGTTTTAATATGTCTTCTTGTGTCCTTAAGTCTGACTATAAGTGTGGAAAAGTGCATAAATTTGTGTGTGTGTGTGTGTGTGTTTGTGTGAGTGAGTGAGTGAGTGAGTGAGTGAGTGAGTTAGTGCATGTATGTATGTATTATGTACAGTATGTATGTATGTGTATGTATGTACGTACGTATGTGTGTGTGTGTATGCATGTATGTGTGTATGTATGTATGTATGTATGTACGTATGGCATATGCATGTATGTATGTATGTATGTATGTATGTGCTTGCACCATCTCCTCCAGTAGAATCAAACTCTCTGATGGGCTAAGCTGGGGCTCTGCTGGACTAAAAGCTGACCAGGTGCAGCAACAATACTGTCCACGTTTCCTGGTGTCCTGGCAACGCTCGCCATTCGCAACACCACCGAGCCCGAGAGCCGACACGGGTGGGCACTGCCCACCTGCGCTACCGCGGTGACGGCCACGACGACACAACACCAGCGGTAGCAACGGTAACAGTTGGGCAGGGGGGACAGGATGATGAGCTTCAGCCCGCAGATGTCACTGAGATTCCATCAGACGACAGAGAGAGAGAGAGAGAGAGAGAGAGAGAGAGAGAGAGAGAGAGAGAGAGAGATGGGTGGATGGATGGGCTGATGTATGGATGGAGAAGGGAAGAGACAGGGACAGAGAGAGAGAGACAGGAGAGAGAGAAGAGAAATAGATGGATGGATAGATGGACAGATGGATGAGTAGGTGGATGGGAGAGATGTTGAAACAAAGCGACAGGAACAGCGGATGTATTTTTTCTTTCTTGCTCTTTCCTTTGTTTGCTGTGGAGAGTGTCAGCCGGGTCACGGACGGTAAGTAGGTTACTGACTAACACCCCTGCGTCCATGACACGAGAGACAGCCTGCTGATGGTCCAGACTGCTTCCCTGCTGACGGCGCCAATTCAAACACAGGACAGAGCAACTTGCAGACACACACCTGTGAGCTCCATTTTAAAGTCAATGATGTGGACCAGCAGGGAGAGAAGTGCAAGTACACACAGCAGCGGAAAGCATCCTTTGATTGGAGGTGAGGAATGCGCTGTAGCTCTAACCCACAGTACAATAATACTGTTAGTTTAAACAGCTTTGAAAAATCACTCAGTCTGACTAAGAGAGCCAGCCTATGCAACTGAAGTATGGCTGATATCACCGTTTGAGAAGCCTAAACTGAATCGTAATGGAAACGGTCCCTTTCCAAGTTAGTAAAGAGACATTTCTCATTTCTCCCCCCAACACACACAGACACACACACACACACACAGACACACACACACACATACAAATCTTTAATAACCATATATCAGAGACTCTGGGAAGTATCTGGGAATTTTAACACTATGTCATTCTGGTTTTCTTCCAATAGCTGTTTAGTTTCCAGCACAAAGGGACTTTCAGCTGCAAAATGCAACAGGAGCAAGGCCAGTTTAGCAGCTATGGTGATTACATCATATGACGAGTTTTACAGGAGAGAGACCACTACTTCACTGCTGAAGTGGCTCCTTTGCATATTTATGGTGATTAAACAAAGTCTGCACAGCCAAGGAAAACGGGTGCTAAGAAAATAAACTCAGTAAAACAATTAGAAAAAAAAAATCTGAATATTGCTTCTCCCTTAAGAAAAAAAAAAAAGAATTGGCCATTTTGCACTGGAATACTATGTCACCATTTGGGTAGAATAAACATTTTCTTTTTTTTTTAAAGAAGAAGCAGTATGCCAGATACCTTTAGATAGACAAGGCATACATAAGCAGGAATGTCTGAACATACTCACACACACAGACACACATACACGCTCTCTCTCTCTCTCTCTCTCTCTCTCTCACACACACACACACACACACGTGCAAATGCACATGCACACGCATGGCTGTACAGGGGTACGTGTGAGTGTCCATCCTATCGCCTGCATGTTCACGCTTCCAACAGTTTCCCCCTTGCTGCCATCACACATCCCTGACGGACATGTCTTGCACATCTACAAGGATGTGAGATCCAGTTTGTGTGTGTGTGTGTGTGTGTGTGTGTGTGTGTGTGTGTGTGTGTGAATGTGTGTGTGGGGGGTGCTTATCTGAGTATATGTGGGTGTATATCTCACATTTTGTCCAGGACAGTTCCTGAAAGCAGTAGCTGATTCTGTATATGACTTACGAAGGAACTCAAAAGGTTGCGCTTGTCAAGTAACCAAGGATGTTGTCACAACACACCACAAAACAATATGAAACAGGACGCTGACAAAACAACACTCTATTCGAGCGTGTGAGTGTGTGTGCTTGCATGCATGAGTGTGTGTAGCTACAGGGCTCTACACCATTTCAGGAGTACGTATCTTAGATACAGACACAAATAAACACACAACATCATCCATCTCTGGACTCTCTATAGCACGACTCCTGAACACCAACATAGATGATATTAAGACAGACCAGAGGCACATTTAACATATTGTGCTGTCCGTACAGTAGCAACACATTATTCACTGATATCTCCAGCAGTGGAACTCGCTTTCTCTCTCTTTACAACGGTCATTAGCACAGCACTCTAAAGCAGAACTCTACAGTACTTTCCCCACAGCAAGAACTTCACAGCCAGAACCCTTTACAGCGGCACTCACTGCAGTGGAACTCTCCACAGCAGAACTGTTTGCAGTGGAACTCTCCATGACAATAATGTTCCGTCTCCAGCAGAACACCTGAACACCCTAGCTAGCATCTCTGTAGTCTTTGTAGCCCCAAAAGGGGCAGCTGACTCTGAAACAGACCTGGCGTACTTCTGGCCCACATTTGGTCCACACCAGGCCCAGATTCTTTTGCGCTGCGGTCATCTGCCACCCCAGCTGCACACCGGTGTCACCTCAGCCCAGCGGAGGCCGGGGGTCGGCCCAGGCGCAGCGCAGCGCAGAGCGGGCGGCGAGAGCCAGAGAGAGACAGCTGCAGCGAGGCCTCGGCGCGAGGAGAGAGAGCCAGCATATGAGCAATCCTCCCCACGTGGCCCCCACCCTCTGTCCCAAACACCACCCCCCACCACCCCCACCTCCCCACCACCCAATACACCCTCTCAAATACCCCCCCCACACACACACACACACACACACACACTCCATCCCTCTCTCTAAAATCCCCCACGTCACCCCAGCCCTAGCCCAGCCGGTCGTCTCGTCCTGGGAGGCCCACTCAACTCCTCGTGGCCATCTGGGCTGCAGCGCCAACGTCCAGCCTCAGCCAGCAATGTCTCGCCTCCTCGCCGCACGCCACGCCACCGCGAGATGGAGGGAATGCGCGCCGCACAGACAAAAGGAAAAACAGACAGAGAGAGGGACGGACGGACTGACAGAGAGAGAGAGAGGGAGAGAGAGAGAGAGAGAGAGGGAGAGAGAAGGAGAGGGAGAGAGAGAGAGAAAGAGGGAGGGAGGAAAAGTTGAATTGAGAGGGAGGGTGAGGGAGATGGATATGGGGAAAATAGGACGAAGGTGCTGCCCAGGGAGATGGTTTCTACAGAACTGAGTGACTGAGTCCATTCCATGGGCCTTTCAGCACTTTAATTTACAAGACTGTAAAAGTCCTGATCACACACACACACACACACACACACATACAGAGATTCGTGCACACATAAATTTGTTCACACGCACACTTGTTCCATTTACCACTATAATCTTTCAGATGTCATCCCTGGCTAATGCTGGCTCTTGTGACAAAGTGATATAAGGGACCCTTAAGAACCTCTGAGTCTGCCCTCCTGACTGAAGTAGCCAATGGGAAGGGCTGGGAAATGACATAAGGGTGGTGACATCCAATCATCTGAGACGTGCTCAAATTTGGCAAAGAGAAGTGATAAATATTTGTCTGATAGTTTTCTCCGATCAGTGACATTTGAACGCTTTGGTATAAACATTCTGTTTCAAGTCTAACCTTTCGTCCTGCTCCACTGTACGTCCGTAGAGAACTACTCAAACTGTTAGCAAGTGTTCACAAACCTTCCATTTCAGACAGCTGTCGTAAATACCACTCATGGTTCACACCCTTTCACTTCAAGGCTGCTACATAAAAATTGCATAGTATCCCTTTGATGCAAAACTGCACCAAGCAGCACTGTTGATGCACCATTGATGAGCTGCACTGCTCTTCGTTGATGGTAACGCCACACTGTGACGGTGATGACAATTCATCCCTGATACCACAGTCTGTAAATCGCTAGGGAGGAACCACTGGAGATCGATACAGTACGTGAGACCATTTCACCTATATGACTCCAAGCACTTCCATGACCCTGAAAATCAGGATTGTGACTTCATGTTCACATATGCGTGTCCTGGATAATCCCCCCATTGTTTGTTTGTCTGTTTGTTTGTTTGTGTTTGTCTCTCACTGCCTGGCGACCATGTGGCTAACAGCTCTGCAGCTTTTCCCTGGGAGGCTAAGGACCTTTTTTTTTCAGCTTGAAGCTAAGTCCAGTCAGCCACTGTGCAGCTTTTCCCCTGCGAGGTTAAAGACATCCTCCAGTTACTGTAGCTCCTCACTCTGGTCCCAATCTGGCCCAGACCCGCTCTATAGCTGCACCTGATCAGGCCCGAATCTGTCCTCTGACTCCCTTGCCATCACCGACACCTTACTTCCTGCTTCACATCCCTCTTGGTCTCTTCCTTTTGTCATTGTCAACCCCCCTCTTCCTCCTCCTCCTCCGCCTCCTCCAACTAATCTCTTCCCTGCACCAATCCAGCCCCCCCCCCACCCCCCACCGCCGCCCCCGTGGTAAGTGGTGGTGGTTGGCGGCGGAAGGTTCTGGGCGCGGAGTCCCTGGCTGGCGGAGCGGCCGACGCCAGTGGTTCTGGCGCCCGCGTCCTTCTCACAGACGGAGCACGGGGACGCACAGATGGCAATAATGGACAAGTGGAATCCAATGGAGGACTCGCAGCAGAGCCGCGCGCTAACGCCGGCCAAATAACTGCACTTCATAAAAACCACACACACACACACACACACACATGCACACACATGCACACACATGCACACACACACACACACACATGCCAATAACTGGACACACACATGCACACACACACATGCCAATAACTGAGCACACACACACACACACATTAACATGCACACACGTACTACACAGGAACAGAGACACAGAAAAAGAACAACACATGCAACACAGAGCACACATCTACATATGACACAAAAAGCACACGACACACACACACACACACACACACACACACACACACACACACACACACACACACACTTAAAACCACAACAAATACACACATTTAGATGAATATGAATTACGCAAGTTTGCATACTATAAATTCATAACATGCACACACACACATGCACAACCACATATACACTCCAACCTGAGCAAAGAACACTCAAACATGCACACACAGACACACACACATCACAGAACACCCACACCGGCACACATGTGCTGTCTGATGAACCCAAACACATGCACTGGCTCATAAACAAATACACAGAGGCTCACAAACATTGAAAGCACCGACATCAAGACATCAAGATTAAAGCGAAGCTTTAACCCATCAAGGTTAAAAGCACTGTCATTCATTCACTCATTCACTGTCATCATAAAGAATTAAAACAAATGAAATAATCATGCGATGGCTGATGAGTGTGTGTGTGTGTGACAGAGTGTGTGTGTGTGTGT
>NC_085001.1:17278998-17291498 GCF_963854185.1 Sardina pilchardus | reverse complement strand
TCTACCACTGCAGGACAACCGCTATGTGCCGCTAAGTATAACCTTCCATCTCCCTTCCAACAGCTTCATGCACAATTCAGCGCTCCACACCAAGTGTATCACCAGTGCACAAGTACAGTACACAAAAGGCCTTGTTTATATAAACTTCTGTCCACACACCACAACTACCAAATCTGCGTAAACAAGGGAATTAACAGTAAAAGACTTGCCTTGTGCCAGAAAACACATTATCTGCCCACTTATTTGCAAAGTAGAAGAAGTAGAACGATAAAACAGGAACATCCCGGCGCTGTTTCGCTAAAATGTCAGCATTCAGGGAAAGCTTCACCCCGGTCAACTGATTTGAGTACAGCTGTGTAAGGGCTAAACAGTATTGCGTTGTCCGCATAGCTCTAAAGACAATGTCCCAGTAAGCAGAGCTCTTTATGCCTCATCTCGGGCTGAGTGAAAGAGACAGTTGGTGGGAGAACTGAGGGTCTATGGCGAGAAAAGAATGAAAAAAGTCTTCGCCATTACAGTAAGGCCTTGAAGACAAAATAGGTCTATCAGCGCCCGCCCATCTTGCCAGGAGAGTGACAGGCTGAAATGATGACGACAGTATGTTTTCCACTCATCTGAGTCGCCGAGGGGGGAAGAACGGGGGGAGGAGAAGAGAAGACGAGGATGCGAGGCCAGCAGCTCTCTGGCGCTGACCCCAAACACCGACACCGGCGCTGGCCGCGAGGGCCCGAGACTGAACAGAGCTTCCCCAAGATCGTCTCAGCTGCGCTTCACCTCTGTTTGAAGTGTGCCTCGCGCCCTTGGGGAACGCCAACCAGAGAGCGCCAATCATTCCTTCGTTCCAGGGCCCCGCAGATTCCAACGGCTCGGAAAAACAGAAGAATGGAGAAGCGCGGCCATTATTCATAACAAAGAAAAGCTCGGAAAGCTTGAAAATAGCAACCAAAGTTGCAGAGAGTGCATCCAACTTTTAACAGGTGCAGGGTAAAAAGGAAACTGAAAAAAAAAAAAATGAAAAAGTACCTGCACACTGTTGCTGCTGCTGCTGCTGCTGACGAAGACCAGCTTTGGTCGAAACGTTGAGTCAATAAATCACTTCGGGAGCAGCAGCAACAGTGTGCGGGGACTTTTTCATTTTTACTGTTGAAAATAGAGCCACTACTAGAGACACCTGCAGGGAACTGGAGCAGTGTGACCGAGTCAGGGCTGTGAGACGCACTGCAGAACGGAGGAAGGATCCGGCTCAGTAAACTGTTGAAGGAAGGACACCGTAATGAGCACTGCTGCTTTAATCAGCCCAGACACTTGAGAGTCAGAGCTGCAGGTGCTTCCTCCCGATTTGTGTGTGTGTGTGTGTGCGTGTGTGTGTGTGTGTGTGTGTGTGTGTGTGTGTGTGTGTATGTGTGTGTGTGTATTCTATTTTCACCAGAAGAAAAAAACACTTCAGTTTGTATGCAGTCACTCCACGCACCTGCCTGATGGATACTAAACTTCCTGCAGTCAGGATTGGCCACACTGCTGCACTGTTGGACATGTTTGCTGCCACAGGGCCCAGGGGATGCATATGTCTGATAAACTTCAGCATTATTGACATTGAACTAAGCGGTTGTCTTAGTGTTCAGTTACATCCACACAATGTAATACCAATAACATTTCAGCCACAGATCTGAATATCAGGTGAGCAGCCCCGTGTAGATGAGGAGGGGAAAGTCCTTCAGGCAGGTGTGTGGGCCTGGGTAGGTCACTGAGAGTCCAGTGAAACAGTAGGGGTAGGGGTGTGTGTGTGTGTGTGTGTGTGTGTGTGTGTGTGTGTGTGTGTGTGTGTGTGTGTGTGTGTGTGTCTGTCTGGGGGATGCCGGTAAGGGCAGTCAGTCTCCGCACAGCCAGAGCCATGGTATCTCATAAATCACTGTGCCACTGTGCCCACACACACACACACACACACACACACACACACACACACACACACACACACACACACACACACACACACACACACACACATTCCACCTGTCACCGCAAACTCCACAAGGGATGCATAATAAAGTGGAAGTGGAAATGAACTAAGCCAAAAAACAAACACACTGTTTGTTAACCAAGGGGACTGTGTACGTTACAGTGTTTCATTCTGGCTGTCATTGAAAAGGTCAGGAGAGCCTCCTCTCAGCCAGAGCTGAGAGTGTATGAGCAACAGGGAGTACCAGAGGGGAACATCGCTTCTCAGCTCCTGTGTCTAATATCAGGCAATATAAACATCGGCCAGTCTCCCATCCAGTGATTAGAACCAGAGGCTGGGCTTGGGCGCAACAGTGGGTCTATGGTGTGCAGTTGTGGACCAGCTGGCTCTTTTAGGTGGTACTGTAGCTGGGCACAACTGCCAAGCAGACTGACCAGAGCAGAAAGCATGCTCTGCTAACAAATGGAAAAATGCAAAAACAAACTCACAAAAAATGACCCCCCTGCATGTATTACCATAACATAAGATAGTGTGTGTGTGTGTGTGTGTGTCAGCATTTCATCTACAGGTAAATACGAGACACAACATAAATAGTAGTTGGCATTGCAAGAGAGTCGACTGTTGATTCGTTAAAGTTATAACCATTCACCAAAATGACCATGGATTGCAAGCTCTTGCCAAAAGTTGTACCCTCCCTAAAATGATCCACTGTTAAAAGTGTCTAAACTGTCCTCTATCCTCCAATTGCGTATGCACTGTTGAGTGTAGAGAAGGATATCCAATGACACTGGGTTGGTGTGTTAAACTCAGCCCAGATGGTGCTTTTTGCAGCCTCTCCATTGTGGCAGTGCAACATTATTTACAGTGAATGCTTGTTTTTCAGTCCACCACACCCTGGCTCCATCATGCCGTTGTCCACGCCGCTTAGTTTGATGGATCTTTTGAGGCCGGATGGCGTCAGCGGCGGTAGGCTACCAAAGACAGGCCAGTGAGCGCGCCCTCCCAGGCTAATCTATGCAGCTCCATCAGTCCCCTGCCCTTTGGTGGGCTTGAAACCTCTGCCCTCTCCCCTTTCAGAAACATCTAGTGGAGGATTTCACAATCTGCCTGTCTTTAGAAGATGTCTTAGAGGACCCCCCCCCCCACACACACACACACACACACCCACACACACACCCACATACCCACACACACACACACACGAACACACACACACACGCACACAGGCTTAGAGGCGTCCGTCGGACCACGCTGGCTAATTTATTTGCATATGCTCATCTCTTAGCTCCGCAGGTCAGCCCGGAGCGAGCATTTCCGTCCGCCGACGCGACATTAGCGGTGAAATATGCGGCGATGTGGCCGGGAACAGCCGCTCATTTTTTTTCCCCCAGCGTTCTGGAGGATCGTGTTCACCGACTCGCCGACGGCGAAATACTTCCATCGGAAAAGAGGGAAAATGAGGGAAATGAAGAATGCGTGCGGACACTCCCGAGCATATTGAGCAGGGGGGGAAACTCGGCCCTAATACCATGTGCTAAGTGCTATCGGCTCCAGTGGACAGTTGCTCATGAAAATTAAACATGTTTCGGAAAAAAAAAATTGAATACATTAGATTAAAAAAAAAAAAAAAAAAAAAGGCGTCGCGTTGTCTAACTGATGTTGTCTTTGCGCTCATTACTTTGCCGCTCACCAGATTCTTCAAATATGTGCTTCTCAAGAGGGCATGTCAACAGGAGTTTCTACACAGCAGCGAGAGATGTTTGGAGGGGGGGGGGCATGTTTAATGCATGGCCCCTTCATGTCCACTATCAGCCTGTTGTACGCTGATAGCAGAATGCGTGGTGACTTTTTTACGCATCTAATAGTTTCACTTTCCATATTTTTTATTTATTTATGAAACAAAAATGTAAAAAAAACCCAAAAAAAACCAGAGTGTGGCGCAGCCTCGTCCGCTTGCGTCTAACACATAAGCCAGGTCTTTGATCTGGGGCCAACACAGCAGCCTCGGTGCTCAGCTTAATAAGCCGCCGTGCTGCGCGCACTCTTGGCCGCAGATCTGTTGTGCCGGAGAGGCGTCGTTTTGTTTTCAACTTCGCCACGGCGGCTAAATTGATTGTAATGTGAAAGACTGATGTACAGGGGACGTGTGCCAGACGATATATGCGTAGGGTTAGCGCTGCGACGTTATGTTGCTTTGGCAGCCCTCTGTGGAGATGAGGACTGAAAGCAATATTGGAGAGGGGGACGCGTGAGGCTTACTGCCTCATCGGATCCAAGCGACTTTTCTCTCCATCCAAATCGGACTTTTAGAGGTGTCGTGTGTGTATTTGGCAAAAACATACTGAGTATGCATGCACAGGCACAGAGGCACACACACACACACACACACACACACACACATTCATGTAGACACACACACCTGCTCTGCTCTTTGGGGTGTAGGAAGCCACACAACTGAGTATAATGCAGAGTTCAAAACACAGACCTTGACTGCTGTGTGTCTGTGTGCCTTCCTGCCTGTCTGTCTGTGTGCCTGCCTGTCTGTCTGTGTGCCTGCCTGTCTGTCTGTTTGCCTGTCTGTCTATCCATCTGTCTGTAATGTCAATCTCTAGAAAGCAGAGACACTAGTGTCCTAATCCCTTACTCAGATATGACAGCAGTGGGGGACTCCGCCAGAGCAGGACCATCAGCACACACACACACACACACACACACACACACACACACAGAGACACACACACAGAGAGACACACACACACACACACACACACACACAGAGACACACACACACACACACACACACACACACACACACACACACACAGACACAGAGAGTGCACCATGCATTATATACTGGTGATATCTGACACATTGCCGTGTTGGACAGTTAGAACCAGTACTACCCCCCCCCCCCCCCCCCCACACACACACACATGGAAAAACACAGACACACACACACATAGACACACACACACAGTCTCCCCCACTCCTCCAACCTTCATTAGGGGCTGTTTGCATCAGTGTCTGGAGCAGGGATGTCGTGTGTCATCAGTGACTTCATCCTTTCTCACTTCCCTCTGCGCAGACAGGGTAACCTTCAGAAACCTGCTGTCTGTACTGCTACGTCTTAATTAGGGCCTCTGTCACAGCCAGAGAGGCCAGCCATGGGCCCGACACAAACAGACAGGCCAGGAGAGAGAGAGAGAGAGAGGGAGAGAGAGAGAGAGGAAGAAAGAGAGAGAGGGGAAGAGAGAGAGAGGAGAGAGGAGTAGGAGGGGGTAGAGAGGGGGGAGAGAGAGAGAGACAGACAGGGAGAGAGATAGAAAGGGAGAGGGAGAGAAAGAGTAAGACAAGAGGAAATGACACGTTCAGCCATAAGACAGACAGATATGTAGGTGGAAGAGAGATGGGGAAACAATGGGGGAATTCATAGATGAGGCAGAGAATTGAAGATGGAGTCAGAGAGTTGATGTCAAGGTTGCTGATATTTGAGCTCCCCCCCCGCCCCCCTCTCTTGGTGCTGGTGCTCCTCCAGCACTGTACTGGTTGGATGAGAGTCATTATCACATAGTGTATTTGAGTGACTAGCCTGGATCATGTACTTAAGTTTGACCTTGCTGTTGGATTTACCTGGAGTCTGCCCTATCTACAGTAACCTATCTGTGCTTCCTGAACTTGGGCTGTGTACTTGATTTGTATACTGTATATATTTTTGGACTTTTCTTTTCTTCAAGTAAACACATTCTTGTTCACCACATCCCCTCTGTAGTCATTGCAAAATGACTCTGTTGTAGTCACAGCCATTATAGTCCCTTTCCCACATAACTTCTAGAAGTTACCCGGACATATTTACCCGGGTGAGGCACGACACGGACGTTTCCCACATGAGCTTTATGTCCGAGTGAGATACGGGTAATTGTGTTCACACTAGACCCGAGTAGGAGCCGCGAGGGGTGGGGCAATGTCAGCACTTGCAGGGGGAGGGAGATGACGCTAAATAAATGCGTTGTTGTGCTGTGCTGCCTGGATGATCCAAAACATCATGAAACAACAGAAGTAGTTAGCTCGCTAGTCAGCGGGAGCTAGCATAGAGGGAAAAATAGCTAACGCCAGAGCCACAGTATAAACAAAGCTCTACTTCAACCCTCTCTGGTATAAACATCCAACACAACAAATTAATAAAAAAAAATAATGACACACCTGAGGTCTGAGGCTCCTTCCCAACTCCTACAAAAAGCAACAATGCTAAATAACAGCGACGTTAACTATTAGCTGTTAATTGCTAACCACTGTAATAAACAGCTAGTTGCAAGCTAATCGATAACACTTCAAGCTATTCACGTTTGCAAGGATAATCCTGCCTGTCCCGCAACAAACACAACAACGTGATTGCAGTTTAAATTTTTATTTTACGTACACAACAAAATGTCACTGTTTTCTGTACTCTGGTGTTCTCGTCTGTGTTCATACCAAAGAATCTTTGGTTCATACCAAAGATTCTAGAACAGAGCAAGATGGATCAGTTGCGTCAAAAGAATGAAGTACGGTACAGGACGCCATTTCGGTAAGCTCAGCAACATTTCTGACACAGTTCCAATCATATAAACCCACTTCAACAGCTGTTTTTGCCGTTGCCAGCTGTTTTTTGTTTTGTTTTGTTACTCGGTAATGATCTGGCCGTGTGAAAGGCACGATTTATTACTTTTCGGCTTACCAAAATGGCGCCCATGGAGCGTCAAAATGTACTTCAAAAAATCCAACGTATTCTCCGGCCAGTGATCCATCTTGCTCTGTTCTAGAATCTTTGGTTCATACTCGTAGGGCAATGTTTATCGTTACCATGGCAATGTGTACTTTTCTGCCTCGCGCTGCAAGCAGGCTGCAAGGGCGCATTTCTATACGTCATCGGTACGCCCCCCATCTCTACCCAGAACTGTGCCGGCTGCGTTCCCACCTAAGCGCACCCGGGTAACATCTAGAAGTAGTACTAGGGGGCTAGTAGGGTGAGATCCGGGTAAGAAAATACCCGAGTTTTGCGTTCCCACATACAGCCACCCGTTTGATATCCGTTTGACATCCGGATGTCTCGCTCATGTGGGAAAGGGACTTATGTGTGTTCTCCAGGACTGTGTGCACGAACACCACAGTTATTTTTTGTTTATTTGTCCAAACGCAATAACAGCCAGCTCAGCACCTTTAAGAAATAACTGCGTGAGAGAGATGGGTAAACAGAGAGAGAAAGAGAGAGAGAGAGAGAGGGAGAGAGAGAACAAAGAGGTAAAGAGTGATGAGGGCCCAACCGTCGCCAGAGACAGACAGAGAGGCAGAGGTTAAAGAGGAGAGAAAGAGAGGGCAAGAGAGGAAGAGAGAGAGACAAGACAACAGGAAATGGGAGACTGACACAAAGAGTGAGAGAATGTCTGCTTTAGAGACACAACGTGACCTGCTCCAGAAAGTGCGATTCCTTGATGGAATCAACCAGGCTGCTAATAATTACAGCAGCACAAAGGACAAGATGTCCATTGAGCTCCTTGTGATACAACACCAGCCTCAAATAGCTGCCTGAGTGTGTTTGTGTTTGTGTGTGTGTGTGTGGGGGGGTAGCAGACACTTCCCTTAGTCAGTGCTTCACTGAGCTAGGTCCATGACACATCAAGAAGCTTAGCAAACTAGCGGTGCGCCATGCAGGCTTTTTAACATACTATGCTACTGCTCTGGCTAATAAAGTGGATTTGGAGGGGGGGAAGCAATATCGCATAGTTTTCCAGTCACTGAGCTCCAGAGATTTTCTCCTTCAAAGAGCACCATGCTAGTTAGCGCTGGTGTCGCCGCATGGCCTGTCCGTCAATTAGCAGCTTCCATTACTTGGTCTAAATGAGTGGGGGCGGCTGATGAATGGGTGTAGCTGGCGTTATCATTAAGGTGATTATGTTAGATTATAAACCACTGTCATTAGCACAACCTCCATCCAGTCTAATAGGGAGTGACATATTGATAGAACACAAGCAGTTCACACTCTGGCATTGTCTTACACGCGGGAATGATTAATGGCCATTTGTCGAAGGACAAAAATCACGCCAGTCCCCCCTTTCAAAAAACGATGACGGCTAAACGATCGGGGGGCCATTGTGCAAGAACCGAACAAGAACAAGAACAAGAACACGAACGTTTTTGCGAGAACTGGAGACTGGTCACATCAGTCTTTTTTTCCTCTTTCTTCAACAATCAATGATGATGTACAGAGTGTTACTTATTCATGGTGCGCTCAGATGGCGCGGCGCTGGCGAGAGAAAAGATGAGGAATGTGACGGACAGATGCCAGCCTTTAGACTGGGAGAGAAGAATACAAGCACAGATGCACCGCGGTGGTGATGTCTAAAGGAATATTCACATGCGCCCTCCCACACACCATCACAGATACCAGTGTTCACATGTGAGGGACACACACACACACACACACACACACACAAAGATACAGTTGCCAACACTGATGTCTAACAAGATGTGTATACTCCAACACATACACACACACACACAAAGATACAGTGACCAGTGTTGGTGTCTATTGAACATGGGCATACACATGCACATATCCATACACATACAAACACACACAAAGAGTGAAAACACAAACAAAGAGGGTTACAAGTATTCATGGCATTAAGATACGCTACATACACACAGACAAAACATACACACACACACACACACACACACACACACACACACACACACGACAGTGTTAACTTCTTTGAGATATCCCTGACACGCAGATGTCTCTATTCACATAAACAGAAGCACACACTGGACCCTGAGAAACACTGGGCCCACAAATGCAGCCATTGAGCTCCTCTGCAGTGCCTAGACATGGCCGCACAGATGCACGCATTCACGTCTCTTTAAAAGGACAGTCTGCTCCCAGCACACACCACATCTCTTTCTCTCTCTTCTCTCTCTTTTCTCTCTCTCTCTCTCTCTCTCTCTCTCTCTCTCTCTCTCTCTGCCATAAAGGCCGCGGGGACCCCCTACAAAGAGGGCCTTCAGCCACCAGGGGTTAATACAGTATCAGTGGTGGGGGTGTTCTACCCCACACACACACACAGACTACACCATGCCATGCTATGTTACAGCATGGCAAGCGCCACACCACTGTGTGTGTGTGTGTGTGTGTGTGTGTGGAGGGAAGGGGGTGGGCTAAATCCTCTGTCCCAGGACCAACCGCAACAGTCATGCCTTCATGATCCCCATTAATTACTGTCAAATGTGGACAGGAGACGCTTTTAAAAGCTGCAAAGTCGGTCCCTTTACAAAGAAGGGATTCTCTCTCTCTCTCTCTTTCTCTCTCTCCCTCTCCCTTTCTCTCGATCTGGCTTTTTTTCCTCTTCCGTTCTTTCCCAGTCTTATTTGCATGACAAAGCTCATTAGCATAATCAGGCAAATGAAAAGGCCGGTTACTGGTGGTGAAAGGGTTAACTGTGCCCAGGGACCAGACAAAAGAGGAGGGGCTTCTGCTTCCACATTTATTTATTTATTTGTTTGTTTTCTTCAATGTGTTATTGCTGATTTCTGCTTCGTCTTTTTTTTTTTTTTTTTTTTTTGCTGGGTGGCGACCACCGACCCAGCACCCTGAGGTCATGACCTCTTCCTGAACCCCCCCCCCCCCCCCCCCCCCCCACCGCCCTTCGTAGACCTGCATACCAGCACCCATTTTTGCCATCCCACATAACCCTAATAACCGCATTTAGCTGCATAACTCAGAGCAGCTAATGGCAGGTTCTGGGAATGGGATGACTTGCTCATTAAAGAACGATTACAGATCACTCAATCCACATGTATTTACTTTCCAGCAGCTGCAGGGACATGAACTCACACTGACACAGCGCATTTCAGCACATTATTTTGAGAACAAATGAGATTAGCAAATGCCATATATGTAAAACAAACCGTACAAATAAACTCAACAAGCACTACAGTAGAGCAGAAAACGTAATAATAATTTAGGTAATTAATCTCTGCTACTAAGAAACTAATCCAAATATTAGCTGATCAAATCTTTCAATTTACTGTAAACAAATCAAACATTATTTCTTACTGATATGTCATATTTAAAATATGATGACTTATTCAGGTACATGGGCAACATAGCGAAAATAAAACAAATGGAAACAATCATCGACCAATAGACAACGTGTGGGATTATTGTTTCATACTTACAAAACCATATTTCTGCACCGACATGATATAAACACACAGACACAGACAAACACACACACACACACACACACACACACATACACACACACACACACACACACACACACACCCCTGACATCACTTTAAATATTCTAATCGATCAGACGAGGGTGGGACTGCATTCTAATGCCGGGCCTGTCCAGCTCTGCAGCACGGCACAGCTGACATTAACAATAATGCTATTTAATTAAAACCAGGAGCCCCCTCTCTCTCTCTGTCTCTTGCTATCCCTCCCTTTCTTTCTCTCAAACACACACTCTCTCTCTCTCTCTCTCATTCACACACATACACACACACACACACACACTCTCTCTCTCTCTCTTTCTCTCTCCATCTTTCTCTGTCTCTCTCTATCTATCTATTTCTCTACAACTCTTTGGTTTTTTTTCTCTTTTATCCTCTCTGTACCTCTCCTCCTTTCTTTCTTCCTCTGTCTCAGTCATTTCTCTCTCCCTCTCTCTCTCCCTTGTCACTCTCACTCTATCCTTCTCCTTCATTTTAATCAGCAATGAGGAGATGTTTGGCATGGTGACACATCAGCTCTGCTCTGAGAACAGAGGAGGAAAAAACAGGAACGAGAGAGAGAGAGAGAGAGAGAGAGAGAGAGAGGCCATCAGCATGGGTGAGATCAGCTGGCCTCAATAGAGTGGTGAGGTGAGCTTGTCTAAACATTCTCACACACACACACACATGGGCACACACACACACACACACACAGGTACCTGCCTGCCAGACCTGATTGCCAGGGGACTGGCCCAATCTGCCAACTCAAGAGGGGCTAGACGGAAATGCCCAACAATCTCTCTCTCTCACACACACACACTCTCTCTCACACACACACACACACACACACACACACACACACACACACACACACGCACACACGCACACACGCACACACACACACACACACACAATAAACAGCTTGGCAGAAAAGAAAACAGAAAAATAACACGGCATAACACTGGAATCCAACTACTCAACATAATATGGGGTTTCTAATAAATTGCATTTTCTCTGGATGAAAAAAAAGAAAACACACACAAATACTTTAAGTCCCCTTAGACAGAATACTCGAAGCAAAGAAAAAAATAAAACCAGATAAGAAGAGATCTTCAAAAGCAGACTAACAGCATATTACAAACCTCCCAAGCTGATGGTCGAGAGCTCTAAACCAGCTTATGCTCATCAGGATGTTGGATACACACACACACACACACACACACTCTTAAGGCCGAGGGCTGTGAGTGCTGCAACAGTGTGTGTGTGTGTGTGTGTGTATGTCCATACGTATAGGGGGACTTTAGTGAAAGCCATCCTTAGCACAGGAGAGCATCAGGGCAAAAACGCTAAACAACCTGATCCACAGTAGATTAGAGAACAATAGGCAATGTGTGTATACTCTGGGTTTGATATAAATGTGTGTATGTGTGTGTTTGTCTATCTTTGAGTGTCAGTCACTTTGTGTGTACAGTTTGTATATGTGTTACCCCCCCCCCCCCCCCCACACACACACACACTAATATCTAATATATTTGTCTATCTGTCTTCCTGTCCCAGCCCCCCTTTCCTCTCCTTGTCCTCCCTCCACTCCCTATTTTTAAACATGTGTAATCCTCCCTATTGTTGTTCACTCCCAAGCACATTGTCCATGCTCATTTTGCTTTTACTTAAGTCTATCATAACTGAATTGCGTCACTCTGTGTCCAAAATGTGCTATACAAATAACCTTTCCTTGCCGTGCCCCTCAATCCCCCCCGCCCCCCCCACCCCTCCTTCAGTTTGCTACGTGCCACCCTCCAGACTGGTAAGAGTCGGGGGGGTCCTGCGCTGTAATCCTGCTACCAGCAGAGTCCCTGTCTGCGTTTAGAGAGCGGGGGTGGGTGGGTGGTGGTGACCTGGAGTGTGTGGGTGCGTGTGGGTGCGTGTGTCCATGCCTATATGCATGTGCGTCTCTGTGTCTGCATGTGTGTGTGTGTGTGTGTGTGTGTGGTGGGGGAAAGGGAGCTTGGAGAGGGGGGGGGGGGGGGGGGGGCTGGACGGACGCAGATTAACACAGCAGACATTATCGAATTTACAACCAGCCGCATGGACATCTGCCCTACTTTCTCCCCCCGCCCTGTCCACCCCCCCAAAAAAAGTCCTCTCCAAAAAAAGCGAGAGCGAGAGAGAGAGAGAGAGGGAGAGAGAGAGGAAGCGGGGCGGGGGAAGGGGGGAGCTGGTGGGGGGAGTTAATCTGGTTAGGAGAGAAGCGTAGAGGAGAGGAGAGGAGAGGAGCGGAGCGGAGCGG
>NC_085001.1:17251498-17273998 GCF_963854185.1 Sardina pilchardus | reverse complement strand
TCTACCTTTGGTGTCGGAGCCGCCTCGGGCAAGAAAATGTGAGACTCCGAGAAAAAAAAAGGAAGGAAAAAAAGGGGGTGAAAAAAAGAGAAAGAAAGGGAGAAAACAAACGAGAGAGAGAGAGAGAGAAAAAGGTTGCAGCGCTTTTTTTCCGAAAAACTACATCTGCTCACGATCCAACAGTCTGGCTCTCTCTCTGTGTGTGTGTGTGTGTGTGTGTGTGTGTGTGTGTGTGTGTGTGTGTGTGTGTTTGTGTCTATGCATCTCTCTCTCTGTGTGTGTGTGTATGTGTGTGTGTGTGTGTGTGTGTGTGTGTGTTTGTACCCCCAGGGGTGTAAGAGATGAACAGATGTCTGCGACAACCTGCTTCCTTACACCTGTACGAGTCGAACCACCCTGTGGATCCACCGGCCGCTGAAACATTCATGACCCCTGAGGGCCGCTGTCGGCCATCAAAGCCTCCCCTTCCTCTCGCTCTCCTCCTTCTCCTCTCACCTCCTTCTCCTCCCTTTCTTATCCCTCTCCTCCTCCTCCCCTTTTCCTCTCTTTCCTCCTTCTCCTGCCCCTCTCCTCCTCCTCTCTCTCCTCCTGCTCCTCTCTTTCTCCTCCTCTCTCTCCTCCTTTTCTCTCTTCACTCCATCTCTCTTCCGACTATCTTTCTCTTCTCTCTCTATTGCTCCACTCCTCCCTGTATTTCTCTCTCTCCCCCCTTCTCCATCTCTGGCCGCCCCTCTTTACTCCCTCCATCCCTGCCTCCATCTTTTCATTGATTCGCTGTGTCTCACCCTCCCTTTCACCCTCTCCCTCTCTTTCTCTTTGTTCAGCCTCTCCTTCCATCTCTACCTCTCTATCTCTCTCTCTCTCTCATCATCATCTCTCTTTCTAAATCCATCCATCCCTCTCCATCCCTCTCCCTCTCTCTGTCTGGGTGTCTGGCCCAGTCCTCGGGCTGTGATAGCCTCTGGCTGCCCTGCTCCTGCTCTCTTGATCAAGGACTTGAAAGTGGCCGGCAGCAGTTTGCAGGGGTTTCTGGGTAAAATGCCTGGACCAGAGAAGGCCCCTGACGCAGCGCCATGCGAGGCCCCAGGGCTGGCCAAGGCTCTGCCTGTGCACATTTTGGCCAGATGGCCGAGGTCTGTGTGTGTATGTAAGTTTTTGTGTGTGTCTGTGTGTGTGTGTGGGTGTCTGTGTGTGTGTGTGTGTGAGTGTGTGTGTGTGTGCGGGTGTAAGTGTGTGTGTGGGGAGGGGGTTCACAAGGACACTGGTGGCTCTGCTAGCCAGCCCGTGTTTGAAGACCTCCATGGAGAACAGGCTCAAATGTCAATGACAACATTCACAGAACTTTTTAGAGCTTCTTGCTCTTTTTTCATTTCTTTTTTTTTTCAATCTTCGTTACGGTTGAGACACAATGACTGTCTTCTCTTTACTCCTTTCTCCTTTACTGTCTGATAGATTTGGCCTGGTCTTCTCTTCTCTCCCTTGAATTTTGTTTGATGCAACGAGCCAACTTTCTCTTCCAAATGTCTTCCTCTTATTAAAACAAGCAGAAACTATTCTATTCGAAACGATTCTAATTCGATCAACTTCAAGTACTGTAACTTTTTGTTGGCCATAAAAAGGGTCCCCTCTGAGCAGGGTGATTCTGGAGACCCAGGACCAGCAGGCAACAGCACGGTCAGCTCTGCCCCAGCAACTCGTCTCGGAGTCGGTCGCCCGCTCGCACGCTTCTGCCCCAGCGATTCGCCTCTCAGTGTAAACAATCCACGGGAAGAGGGGGTGGGGAGGGAGGGAGGGAGGAAGGGAGGGAGGGAGGGAGGGAACGAGGGAGTGGTGGGGCGAAAGCACGACTCAGGACTCAGGAGACGGTGTTTACAACATGAGGTCATCCGGTGAGCTGTTGGACAACAGCGTGGCGAGAGACGGCGAGACGCGGCCGGCCCGAGAGCAACAGCTGGTCAACAGCAGGTCAACGCAAGCCACTCCTCTGGGGAACGGACACAGTGCGACCCTTCAAATCACACTAATGATTTCATTTATTTATTCAATGTAAGTTTTTCTTTTTTTTTTTTAAACAAAATCAAGGCTACGTACAGCACAGATGCACATTTACTTTAGCAAAACAAATCCACCCACAGTTACGAGTAAGCTACTCGCTTTACAGTTGACTGTGGTGAATCAGTTCTGGTAAACCAGATAGAGAGGTTAACCTAGATTTGGTGAACCAGGGTGGTTTCGCAAAGCAGGCCTGTAACTCACTACACTACTAGTGAAACCACAACGGATGCTCCAACAGTCATACTGGGGTCATGCTCAGATTTGGCTCGTGTGTGCTCAGCTTCCAAGGAAAAGACTGTTTGAACAACGAGGAGACAGAGAGACGACCCAAATTTGCTGAGTGTTATTCATCCTCCTGTTTGAGTGTGTGTGTGTGTGTGTGTGTGTGTGTGTGCATGCTTATGTGTGTGAGTGAGAGAGAGAGAGAAAAAGAAAGAGAGACAGAGAAAGAGAAAGAGAGAGATGGAGATGGGGAGAGTGTGAATGCCTGTATATATGTGTGTGTGTGTGTGTGTGTGTGTGTGTGTGTGTGTGTGTGTGTGTGTGTGTGTGTTATAAAGGTTTATTTCCTTGACAGGAAAAGCTGACTGCGCTCCACACCCATATAAGGCCATTGCTGTCACTGAGCTCTGAGAGCATGCAGCTGTGGGTCATGTGACTCTACCACCAGGTTACAAATGCAACCACAATCATTTCCTGCTGCTGACAGGCAGAGACCAACAACAAAAACACCCCTCACAACATCCCCAAATAACAAGCCGATCCGTTGTTGTCTGGTCACACACACACACACACACACACACACACACACACACACACACTCACTCACACACACAGAGAGAGATAGAGAGAGAGAGATAGAGAGAGAGAAAGAATTGTAGAAGCACTATTTGCTCATGAGGGCAAACAGGACTACAGTGAGCCTGGCTATCAACAATGACTATCAACAATGACTAGCTAAGTACTGCAATAAGAGGTCAGTGCTCCACTTTTAAGTGGAAAGTGGCGTCATGGCTGTTCAGAGTGTTGCCAGAGTGGTACATGAGGATGTGTTTGTTTCAGAGAGATGGTCTGTTGGTTGCCAGAGTGTCTTCTGTGGGAGTTTTGGTTTCACTGTTAGCCACTGGATTGCTTGAGAGGTTTATGAGGGTTTCAGGGTTGATCAGAAGATTGGTAAAGCATCAAGTGGTACAGCATGAAAATAAGGAGTCAGATGTAATGCAAAATTGTTGAGAATTTTGCTTTGTTTGTGGAATCGTCATGCTGTGTTTATGTGTACTGTATGTTCCTTTGAAAGAATCCCTGTCCACTCAAAAAAAAAAAAAAGGTTTGGGGAGAAGATTAGAAGCTGATTTAGGGGTTGCCAGGTAGGCTTACCTTGTCAGCGGACGTGGGCCTCATCAGGGACACTCGATCATACTGTCGCTTCAGTAGAGCCCACAGTGCATCCAGGCGACCCTATATAAAAATACAGCAGACACAACAGCCAGTCAGAGACCACTAAGAAGCTTCATTTTCACTTGGGAGTCACGTTCAGTGAGAGGCTACATGTGCTTGCGCACATAATAGCTTGTGTAGGCTACTTACTTGTCTATACAACTTGTGAACATTCACCCTCCATTCAACCACCATTGTCGTATAACGTCCAGCATACACATTCTAACACACTGTGCACACGTGTATCCAGTCATCATTAGAGAGAACAGCGGGCCTCACCTTGATTGGCGTGTACCATTTGGACTCTGTGTGGGCGGAGGTCGGAGGCCTCTTTGGCTTTTTGATCATGGGCTCCTCCGTCTCCTCAGTCACCGTGACCACGGCATTTTTGGCCATCTCCAGCCGAGCCCCCTCCTCTGTGGAGCCCTTCTCACCCCAGCGCACCTACGGCGACACCCACAGAGTCACGCAAACAAGCACACCAACAGCACTGACCTCTGACCTGGGCATCTAACCAAAAGCCTTTTTAAAACCGTCTCTTCAATGTTAACTTATCAGACTTGATAAAACAACATAAAGTACAACAAGGCATGCTTTTTAGTTATATGAACATTCTAACTTCTCAGACATTTTAGCCATATGATATAATGTGATGGCAAGATAAACACATCGCTCACCTACATATTTACAAAATAACTGCAGCTGATTTTTGCAAGGCATATTAGCTCACAACAAGTACACACTAATATATAGTAGGCAATTATAATTTACTACAGTCATCAAACAATGAATTTCTAAACTGGCCTCTTAGCTAGACTTTACTCAAGATTTTTGTTGTGACTGTATGGTTTTTCTCAAGAGTCTACATTCTGTAGAAGCAATTCTACTTACAGTGTAATTAGTGATATATACAGTACATACAGGAACAAAAATTAATCTAGCTGAGTGGAGTCAATTGGAGGTATATTAAAGTATGTCTGAACCTGGTTTTGAATTTTATATATATTTTTTGTTCTCCTCAGTTCTCACCTTCACTCTCATACAAACCCCACAGCCCAGCTGCTGTTGCCATGGCAAAAAATAAATAAATAAATAAATAAATAAATAAGAGTAACTAGCATATCAATTAGCATCACACGCTTCAGGCTGTAGGTCAAGCCATGGCAATCCACAGCACATTCCTTACAGCTCAGCAGCATGGCCAATCTCTCCCTCATAAGTCCCCTGCCTCCCTGTGAAGGAAGCCCCTCTCTGGGGACACTTGTGGGTACGAAGGCAGGTGCATTTCTCAGCTTACAATCCTTAGAGAGTCAGCCAATAAACTGCCTTCAATCTGTCCGCGTTGTCGCATATTTCATAAAGCCACCCCATGCTGTCTTCAAAATGTACTGTATTCTATACGTTAGTATAACTATATGTTATAAAGGAAGGGGGTCTTGCCTATGGCCAGACATGCTACTCTGTCTAGATCTCTTAGTATTTTTGTAAAGGTGTGAGAAGGTGAGAGAAGGAGAGTGCTACGGTCTGGTTTCTAACAATACCCCGACATCCAGCCATCCATCCTGAGGGGGCACCAGATATGGAGATGATGCGTCTGAGAGAATGAAGGCTGACTGGGAAGACAGCCCCAAAGGGGAACGGAGAGAGGGGAGTATGTGTGCAAGTGCACAGATGCAGGTGTGTGAACGAGAGTGAGTTCACATGTGCATACGTGAGAGTGTGGGTGTTTGTATGTGTCTGTAGGTGCACATGAGTGTGTTCATGTGTGTGTGTGTGTGTGTGTGAGAAAGTGTGTGTGTGTGTGTGCGTGTGTGTATGTGTGTGTGTGTGTGTGTGTGTGTGTGTGTGTGAGTGAGAGAGAGAATGTGTGTGTGTGTGTGTGTGTCCTGTCTAGCACTCTCTCCTCTCTCCAGCACTCCTGGGAGCAGCTCTGGCGAGGTATCACTCCCCGAGGTTTCTTTTATTTATTCATTCATTCAGTTTTCCATCAGCGTTACACTGATGCCAGCATCTCCTCAGGGTACCTGGGCACAGAGCACTGAGAGGGGGAGCAAGAGAAAGATAGAGAGAGAGAGGGAGAGAGAGAAGTGATAGAAAATTATAGTGAAAGGAAGTAAAATGAATACAGACAGACAAACAGAATGAAAGACACATAAAGGATGCACACATAAAAAAGAAAGAAGAAAATAAAAAAGAATAAAGAGAATGAAGAGAGCCACGATAGAGAGGGTAAGACCGAGAGGAACATATTGACATGTAGAGAAGAAAAAAAAGAGGTGGAGAGAGAAAGAAAGAGGAAGGAGGGGTAGAAGCCCGCTGAACAAAAGGTGCTTGACAGCAGTGAGGATCCCTGGGATGAATTCATTATGCTGGCAGGCATCACTCAATCCACACCCTCCCCCCCATTACTCATACACACACACACACACACACACACACACACACACACACACACACACACACACACACACACACACACACACACACACTAACGTCCATCGTGCCCACTGACAGACAGGCAGGAGTCAAGGCTGGACTTGGACTTGGACGTGGACGTGGACGACACTGCCCATCATGTCAAAGCCATCAGCCGTCCTAGACGAGCCTCCAAGAAACAGCTTTGAAAGCTCTGCACCTGACGTCAGAGGAGCACGCTCACACAGTGTTCAAGAGCGGAGACACCCAACGTGAACAAAAGTGACAAGGAGTAGAGGAGTTGGATGTAAAACAAAACAAAAAAAAAATTCCCTCAACTGTTATGTATAAGACATAGAGGACTGTGTTTTCTTGATGGGTAAAGGGGGAAAAGTGCAACTTCTCCATCTACAATGTATGAATAAGCCACGTGAATATGGTGTGGACATCAAACCAGTATTGAGTACAAATAAAGGTAAAAGTATAACCCAGGGCAAAAGGCAGATTATTATTTGAATGCACCTCAGCTCACGCTACTCACCTCCATGCGCTTGATGCCCCCGGCACCTCTGCCTCCGTAGTAGGAGGCGTCCACAGTCGGCCACTTTTTCTTGGGCGAGGGGTCCTCCTCTGGAGGCTGGACGGATGAGAGGGTTGGCGATACAGGTGGAGGAACATGTCAGCATGCTGGCCCATACTCAAGCACTCCAAACACATGTAACAATGCACTCTCTGGCCCACTTGATCAGTGTGACACACTAATGAGAAATGAATAATAAACTGATAGACGCAGCCAGAGATATATAGATAGACAGATAGATCTAGATACATACATATATGATAATATACATAGATGGATAGATAGATAGATAGATAGATACTGTAGATAGATACATTCATTCATTTATACATACATACATACAGTATACAGTACATATATGATACCATAGGTAGATAGATGCATACACACATACACACACACATACATAAGTTCATATATAAATAGATATACTTTAGGAAGATAGACAGATACCGTAGATACAGTAGATAGATAGATACTCACACATACAAACATACACACAGTACGCTCATAGATAGATAGATAGATAGATCGGTAAATAGATCATGAGGATGATATACTCACAGGTGGAGGAGGAGGGCGAGGGCGGGGCGGGGGATCTTTGATGACCTGAGAGAGACAGGAAGAACAGCAAATACCTTATCTGAGGTCATCACTGGCTGATGCTACTGTGACAGCGCCATAGCGATGAGACAAGACACGAGTGAGTGACAGAGAGGGTGTAAGGGAGGAGTGGACGCTGCCATTGACATTATCATCTTCATCATCATCCTCAGCATTAGCATCATCCTCATCATCATGCCCATTATTTAGTCTGCTCTGTGAATCACTACGGCAGACATTCACCCCAGTGTATTTCAAGTTCAGCCCAAGAGTATGATTATTATGCTGATACGCCATTAATTGGAAGACTGTGGTGCCAAGCAAACAGTTCAGGCCCCCAGTGCAAAATAATGCCAGATCAACTTGTTGACGGGGGGAGCTTTGGGAGGGAGAGGGGGTAGTCGGGGGTTGTTAGTCGGGGTGGGGAGGGGCGGGGGCATTTGGGGACGGTGGCGGAGTGCCGTCGTTTATCTCTTAATTAATTGGACGAGGTTCAGCAGGCCCCAGCGATGCTGAGGAGCTCATTAGTCCCGATGATATGCGGAGAGGGGGCTTGGGCTGGGATCCAGACTTCATCTGGACGGACCCTCCTCTCCGCTGAACGCACGCACGCGCAGTCATACACATCATCAATCAACTCCGCAGCCTCTCACATACACATGCATAAGGTAAACACGCATACGCACACAAGACATAAACATACAATACGACCGACACAAACAGAAAATGCACATTCAGGTCAGTGACTTCAATATGCGTCGTAAACTCACAGAACCTTGTTTGGGAAATCAGCACACACACACACACACTCCCACACACAGATGTGCTGTACAGACACACTCTTGCTGCTGTGTTTGTCTGTCACATGGGGAAAGAGCACGTAGGGCCAGTGTTTCAGACAGCACCTCTGCTGCAGAGACATCCCGCTTGCGACATCGCTCAAGTCCAAACTGTCTGTCTCATCTGACGAACACACACGCTCAGGGGACAAACAGGACTCAGGAGAAGTGTATAAGTGTGTGTGTGTGTGTGTTTTTGTTTGAGTGTGTATGTGTGTGTGTGTGTGTTAGTGTGCATCTGGCTTTTCTGATCTGACAGGCAGCACACTCACCCCAGCAGTCTGACGCACGACAACAATACACCACAACCACGAAACGGACCGAAAAAACAACAGGAGAAGGAACTGGCCACCAGCACCTGCTGAACAGGTGTCACGTACAAACAGTAGTCAGACTGAATTAGTTCTCCTTGTGACATGAAAAGGCAAAGCACGCACTTATGCAAGAGTGAACTTCAGCCATTTGTACACCACAAGAGTGTGTGTGTGTGTGTGTGTGTGTGTGTGTGTGTGTGTGTGTGTGTTTGAGAAAGAGAGAGGCAGACAGAGAGAGGGAGAAAGAGAGAGAGAGAGCATGGGAGGGAGAAAGAGAGAGAGAGAGAGCATGGGAGAGTGTTTGTGTGTGTGTGTGTGTGTGTGTCTGTGTGTGTTAGAGAAAGAGAGAGGGAGAAAGAGAGAGAGAGAGCATGGGAGAGTGTTTGTGTGTGTGTGTGTGTGTGTGTGTGTGTGTGTGTGTGTGCGGAAGATCAATGTAATGTAATGAGCACGCTCCAAACCTGAAGAAGGAGACCTTCCCCTCATTCCTCGTCACCGTCACCCGGTCAGGTTGTGCATTTACCAAATTGGTCCCCTCAGCCTCCCTCCTCAAAAAGCTTCTTCATTATCACATATCATGGCTCTAGCAGCTGTTCCGCTCACATTAAAGCACACTAATGCCGTAACGCCACTGTTGTCATTGAAATAATGGAAAATGATCAATTAGTGTTAATTAATTGCTCTTTGACACTCAACCGACTGTTGGCAAATCCAAGTAATGCGTGCTGGTGGGGTGTGCCGGTGCGGTGATTACCATCATTTTAGCCAGACCTTACGCTACCGGATTACCTCTTCTCGCTCAGTAATTAAGCAGCAGATTTCCTATTTCCTGGGCATATTGCGGGATAAATAAAGCTTTAAACAAATGACGTGCTCGCCTGTGGGGGGGCTAACAAATAAAAAAAAACCTCAAAATAAAATAAATAAAACTACCTGACAGACAGATGTGGGGAGAGGGATGGCCGTTTAAAACCGTTAAGTGCAGTCGGTAATTAATCGCTAAAGCGCCGGACACTTAGCCATCTGATGGGCAGCTTGAGCCGCTAAACATACGCGGCGGCAGCAGCAGCGATCTGACCAATCAGCGGCAGCCGCTGAAACATCACCATATGGTGGCGGCGTAATTGTCCAATTGGAGTTTATAATCCGTTCATTTTAGTCCGTAATGCTCCCATGTTGTGTCAAGCTGTTTCCCAGCTTATCGTGACTGGGGTGAGTGACAAGTAGCATATTTGCAAATTAAAACGATGCACTTTCATCACCAGCAAATGAAGCTATTTGTGGCGCTGGGCAAGTGCAGTGATCTAAGAGGTCAACTGGTGGAAAATATCACTGCAGTTTCATTATGCCGGGATGATCTTGTTCGCTCTGTGTAGTCCTGCGGTAAGGTAAACTGGCCTACCACAGAACACACGAAAAATGCTCCCTCATATTTCATAATTAAAGACTGTCCTCCTGACAATCTCGGACAATCGAAACTATTCTCAAAAATATTTCCACATAATGTATCTTATCTCTATGAAACAGACAAGCAAATCAAAGCCCTTTCATGCTAAATCATAAGAAAAAATAAGGATAAGGACATTGAGGAGAAATGAGACGGATCAGAAGTCCGTCGATATCATTTGGCTTCAAACTGGCTTGAGCGATTGGGTGTGAGTTTGCCCACTTTGGGCCTTTCTGTGTGTGTGCGTTTTTTTTGTTTTTTTTTCATGGAAAAAGGGAGTGAGAAAAGAGAGAAAGGAGCGAAAGACGGCTGTGTGTATGTGTGTGTGTGTGTGTGTGTGTGTGTGTGTGTGTGTGTGGGGTGGGGTGTGTGTGTGGGGTGGTGTGTGTGTGTGTGGGGAGGGCTGGGATGGGATGGGGATGGAGGGGTAGAGAGAGAAGAGAGATCTGGCAGGGCCGAGTTTAAATATTAACAGCGCACACATGGCCCTTTCCGAGTGCCGAGTCCCTGGTGGTCGGGAACAGCAGCTCCTGCACCAAGACAAACAGTGGCCTGGCCAGACATGCTGCAGGGGGTTTACATTTTAATGCCTTTGTTGGTTTTCCAAAATATGCTTCCATCTCTGCCTGGACCAGGGCCCGGCTGCGCGCCACTTTCTCAAAGCGGGCCGATGCTGCTCGCTATGCCTGCCTGCCGATGCCATCGCTCTGTGTGTGTGTGTGTGTGTGTGTGTGTGTGTGTGTGTGTGTGTGTGTGCGTGTGTGTGCGTGTGTGAGTGAGAGAGTTTGCTCCTTGTGCACCAGATTCAGAGAGCAGGAGGCTCTTGGGCATGCCATCTGTAGTTGTTAGCGATGGTTTAGACTGATAATGCGATCTGGGCTCCCATTGTTCCTGTGGAAAGTGGGGAGTTGATGAACCAAAAGATTTTTTTTTTTTTTTTTTTTCCCTCTTTTTTTTGAAAGAGGGGCCAAGGCTGAAATTTATACTCACACGGTTCAAGTTGTGAACTATTCACACTATGTGAAAATGGCCACACAACAGCCATGCTTTCCGGAACATTGCTTAAATGGTGTGACATAAAAAGGACGAGCTAACAAAAAAAAAAAATGACAGGCAAGAATGTCAGAAGAGCAGCCAACACTGTCCTCATAAAGAAGCTGTCGACACGTACTAAAAGGCAGGACATGGATCGAAACATACTTCCTCACGTGGGTTCCGCCCCGCCCTTGTTTTAAGAGAAGGACAATTAGGTCATTTTGGGTTGGGAGTCAGCGTTTTAACTACAAACACAACCTTACCTCATCCGTCCTGCTCCTGCCAGAGGAGCAGACTTTTGGCCAAGACCTTGCACTGATCTGACCTTCATCTGAGCAACATCTGGCTTTGATCTGGCCTATATCTGGCTCTGATCCGGCTCTGATCTGGCCCTGATCTGGTCTTGATCTGGCTCTGATCTGGCTCTGATCTGGTCTTGATCTGGCTCTGATCTGGCTCTGATCTGGCCTTGATCTGGCTCTGATGTGGCTCTGATCTGGTCTTGATCTGGCTCCGATCTGGCTCTGATCTGGCTCTGATCTGGCACATCTCTGTTCAGCACCAGATCCGGTGCAGAGCTTGAGCCCCAGCAGCGTGGTTTTGAAATGGGTCACACCCCGAGGACGCGGAGAGTGGACTTCACCTGGCCTGCGCCCAGCAATCCGGCTCCGTTCATTACGGGAGCCCTTCCAGCACATCAGTGCTTGGCATCCGAGCCCGTCTCTCCAGGGCCACCCTTGGCAGGGTGCCAGGCAAGGAGCACTCACTTAAAAAGAGAGAGACGGGGGAGGGCTAAAGGGGGTCTTCAAAAAATACAACACACGACACGGAAAATGACAGGGGAGCGGACTGAGAATGAGGGGAAAGAGAGAAGTCATCACTTAAGTGAGAGGGGGATTGGCAGTGATGGGCGCTCTTTTAACATCATAGTTCCCGGGTTGAAGGGGCTGAGGGCTGAGATGCTTTCAAATGGTTCCTGTTCAGCTCAGTGTAATCTTTACATGAACCAGAAGCAAATGCAGTACAACAATCCAGAAGCTTCTGTCGGCCATATACTACATCATGTGTACATACTACTAGCTATCCTTGATTCCGTCACACATATTGTACATATGTAGCACATAAGGATTTGAACAGTGACAGATTTCTTGCATTTCATGCAAAAAAAACGTTCTCACACTAGTGCTAACCTAAAGAGTATAGAAGGAAACTGACATCAAAGCAGAGATTCAAATTGTATTTCCAAGGGCTGGAGCACAGCACCAAAACAATAGTGCTCGTCACTGCCCAAATATTTACAGACTGCACAAAAAGCCAAAATGTTCAGTGTCAGTGCTAGGCTACAGTAGTTCAGTTTCACAGTGTTTCAGTGTTACCAGGATCAATGGTCTAGTGCTTCGGTGTTGAAGTGTTATAGTCAAAATGTTACACGGTCACTGTGTTAAATTTACACCGTTTCTGTTTCAGAATTGTAGTGTTACAATATTATAATGTTAGTGTTAAAGGCAATATTTACAATATTATGCTTTCGGGGTTCCCCTCTGGCTAAGAAGCACAATAATAAACAAACTCAATACGAAAGTGTTAGAGTGTTACTGTGTTGCTGGGCTACGGTGTTGCAGTGTTGCAGCGCTACAGGGTGTTGTTGTTACTCACCACAGTGCAGCAGAGAGGCCAGAACCACCACATGAAGGCCAGGGCAGCCAGCAGCAACAGCACCAGGAACACAATAAACACCACCCAACCATCCGACTGAGGAGGAGGAACACGCGTGCAAGTGCACGCACACACACACACACGCACACACACAGACACACACACACGCACATACAGACATACATACAGTACACACACACGTACACACACACACACACACACACACACACACACACAAAATATCAGGGAATTGTAACACAATAATGACATGATAAATACTACCATTCTAAGTCTATAACCAAAGACATATAGATGGGATTAAATCATGTTAGCAGAAATATGATTGTTTTAAATATCCACATAAAAATCCCAACCCAATCCCAAGGGCAAAGCAACATACTTGGTAACATAACATTCTTAGTACTTCCTAACCCAACACTACTAGTATTAACATTTTTGTAAGGTACAGTACTGTAGGTATTCGACTCACACAGGTGGAGACAGAGATGGTGAAGGGACTGGAGATGAAGGACTTGCCACCGTTGAGGCTGATAAGGATGTCCATGGACCTGGGGGACAAGACATAGACGTTACCCACACTACTCAATCGCAAAAGGAAGAGTTTTCAGTGAACTCAAAATGATAAAATATTTTGCATTTAGCGGAAGCAGAAACTAGTGTTTAGTCTTCAGTCAGCACCTAATATTACAGTTAAACAAGTGGGGCACTTCAAACTCAAAAAGAAAATTATGAAAACATATGAAAAAAAAGTGTCATTGTGATGCCTTACAATTATATCATAAATTGTGGTGAACAAAATACAAAATATGAACAAAATAAAATGTTATAATAAAGAAAGAAAGAAAGTAATAAAGAGCGAATTTCTCAGCACGAGCGCTTCTGGTAAAATTACAGTCAAAGACGTTCACACAGCACAGTCAAGTCACTTTTAATAAACACTCTGATTCAATTAAAAGGCAAATTAAAAGCTGTGCTCTGCTGTCACTGGCCTTGCTAGGCTAGTCTCGCCGCACAATGGATGTGCGGAGAATGACCCATATAACTTATTTACCGGTAACGGAGGAGGTAAAGGGAGCAATTAACGTGCTAATGATGAACGGCACCGTAATCTCCATATGTCTGTTACGCAGGATCCAATTACCGCGCGCCTAATGAGAATCCAGGGCTGACTGAACGCCTCACGTCCTCCCCAAAATGGAGTGGAAAGCAATGGAGGAGAGAGCAAGAGGAGCCTATTGTCTTCTGCACGTGGGTCCGCTCGAACACAAAAAAGGCTCGGATGAAAATAACGTCATCCCTGTGGGTTTGGGGTGTTGAGGTGTGTCTCTGTATGTGTGTGTGTGTGTGTGTGTGTGTGTGTGTGTGTGTGTGTGTGTGTGTGTGTGTGTCTGTGTGCACATGCTGGTTTTCTTTCTCTTGGCGGGTCAGAGCTTCGCTCAGACTCAACCCCTAAATTTGCATCCTTTCAATTATTTCACTCGCGAGCTGCCATTTTTTTTAGAAGCGCTTTACTTGACTGTGATGAAAGGCCCTGTTTCCGAGCGCTCGGGGGCACCTACCGCCCTCAGAGACGTGACAAATATTAGCGAAATCGGTCGTGCTGTTTACGCCGGCCCACCAGTACATTTGTGCGGTTAATGGCGGCGTTCTCGCCTCTCCCCGTGCGTCTAATCTGCCCATTGTGAGAAGCTCCAAGAGGCCCGTGCATGTTAACTAAGTGCGTCTCCTGAATGGATGAAGGGAGAGGCTAATTTAGCTGACACACTCGATACAGCAAACCGCGAGGCAGGTTGTTAATCAAGCTGGATATGTGCACAGACCTAGGATCAGAGAGGCCTTCCCCCCTCTCTGCACACACACACGCACACACACACACACACACACACACACACACACACACACACACACAAAAACACACACACACACAGACACACACGCTTCTGCCAAATGATTCTGTCTCCCTAAATAAAACTGGACACTCTCAATGCGCCATCACAGCTTTTTATTCGTCCATCTTTTCTGTCTATCTTTCTATCAATCTATCTTTCTTTCTTTCTTTCTTTCAGTATCTCTTCCTCTCTTTCTTTCTTCATCTGAATGCAAATAAGATTTCAGCGAGAGTGCCTTTTAAAGCTCACAACCGCCACCAAAGTAATGGAGAACACTGAGAGCTGCCAGCCCACTATGATCCACAGTTGTGCATTCAAATCTATACTTCACCACC
This sequence comes from Sardina pilchardus, assembly GCF_963854185.1. NCBI lineage: Eukaryota > Metazoa > Chordata > Actinopteri > Clupeiformes > Clupeidae > Sardina > Sardina pilchardus. The sequence continues at coordinate 17,259,372 of NC_085001.1, read as the reverse complement.
CAATCTGGCAGCCGCAGAGCCATCCACTACATCCACTTTGGTGAATAGGGATCTGTTGTCAGAATTTCGACATATGACAGACACACACACACACACACACACACACACACACACACACACACACACTGCACATAGATGCCATTGTGTTTCTGTAAAAGGACAGCTCACAAGGCACCCCCATCCCACCCCCCACCCACTCCCCACTCCCTAAAAACTTCTAAAAAATTCACTACACTCCGGTCTCTCCCTGGCAAGCGGTGGGATTTCAGTCACCAGATCCACTTCTCTCAAAGATGTCACAACAACATTAAGCTGATTGGACACTTGCATCTCAATCAGCGGGCGCAGCCAACTTGGGCTATTCCCTGGCCGGGCTCCTCGGCGCGGCTCTGCGGAGGGGAGCCGGCGAGTGTGTCACGGGCGTAATGCGGGACTGGCAGATGTTCGAGAGGCGAGAGCGTCACTCAGACCCCTGCTCTTGACAAGAGACACACTCTGAGACGGCGACGTGAGCGAGCAACAAGCCACTCTCGGAGTCACTGGAGACACTTGAAGAAGCCTCTAGAACTTTTTTTGCGCTCTTCCACACTCCGACCCCCCGCCCCCTCCCCCACCTCCCTGTGTCCTGCTTCGTGTCGGAGGGGGCAGGCAGTGATGGGGAGTGTTTGTGATGTGTTGCAGCTGGCCGCCGTGACAACCGTGTCGCTAATGGCTCCGGAATTTTCCTTAAAGATGCGGAAATGAGTGGCGTAAATTATTCAAGGGCCAAATCGTGTGTGTCAGCTGCCAGCTGAACAGCTCTGAGTGTGTGTATGTGTGTGTGTGAGTGTGTGTGTGTGTGTATCTATGCAGGGCTGCATCACTATGTGACTGCATCTCTGCATGTGTGTGGTGGACCTACACTATTGTAGAATTCCTTAGGAGTTTTACATTATATTATACATGAATGTAATTTGTAAAGTAAAATAACTATTTTACATTATACAATACATAACAATAGAAACTATATATGTGGCAAAAGTATTGTATACATGTTTTTTAACTTGCCAGTTGCCACATAATAATGGTTATTTTCCCTAAACATAACAGATAATGACAGTGACTGTGTATTGTGAGTGAGTATTTGTTTCACAGTGACAAGGGATTCTGACGCAAACTGTTGACCTTCCTTCACAGTACATCATTATTCACAAAATGTTTGTCAAATCCGCAGAAAAGAAGTGCATTTCACAGGAAGCACACAGGATATCCTCTCGAAGAGCTGAAAAGAGGAAACCACGCCGTTGTGACAGCGTGTTCTCACATTACAGCCAGACCTAACACTAGGCTTTAGCGGTCCTCACAGAATATGGATTTTAAAAAGATTTCTAAAGAATATGTTTTGAAGCCACATTGTTGAAATGAGAAGAAAAATGACTGTGAGGTGTAACAGGAGCAGCAGGAGCAGATCGGGGGACCATGAGGGCAACCCAGGCTCCACCAGGCCTCTGATCCCACCGACCACCACAGATGGAGGAGAGAGAGACGGCATGCAGGACCATAGCCATGAAGATGGGATTGATTATTGATGAGTCGCGCTTGACTGGTCTGCTCTCCTCTGCCCTTAACTGCTCCATCCATCCATCCATCCCTCCCTCCCTCACTCACTCTCTCTCTCTCTCTCCCCGCGTGAGTGCTTGTTGGCCAGGTGTCAGCAGGACCCCTCTGTTATCTTTAGCCCCCCACCCCAGATTGTGAAAACGTAGGTGAGGACACAGACCCTGTGCCTCTCCACCCCCAATTTACCCAACCCCCCGATCCCTGCACCACTTCTTCATCCACAGCACATGGACCCCCACAACCCCACACACACACACACACCACCACCCCTGTTCTCCTCTGCTCTCTAGGGGCAAGGCTCATTCCCGCTAATGTGTGTGTGTGTGTGTGTGTGTGTGTGTGTGCATGTGTGTGTGTGTCTATTTGTGTGCTTGTGTGTGTGTGTGTGTGTGTGTGTGTGTGTGTGTGTGTGTGTGTGTGTGTGTGTGTGTATGTGTATGTGTGTGTATCTATGTGTGTGTGTGTGTGTGTGTGTGTGTGTGTATGTGTGTGTATCTATGTGTGTGTGTGTGTGTGTGTGTGTGTGTGTATGTGTGTGTGTAGTGGGTAACAGATGCCCCCCTCACACTCAGTTTAGCCCCAGCAGCTGTCGCCACAGATGAGGCCCCTTGCCCGCCTGCAACAAGGGCCCACGAGGAAGGATGAGAGCGGAGGAGAGGAGCGGAGGAGAGGAGCGGAGGAGAGGAGGAGAGGAGGAGGAGAGGACGAGAGCAGAACAGGCCAGAGGACGCTCCGATTCCTGGACATCCCTCCCAGCGCCTGTCCATCCCCGTCGGGACTCCACTCCAGCTCCGACTGAGCTCCATTAGCCTACATTCGGAGCTGGAGCATCCAATGGGGTTGGAGTTGGGATTGGGATTGGGATTGGGGGAGTTAGAGGGGGAGAATGGAAGAGAATGGGCCTAATGTGTCCTAACGCTGCCTGACTACACGTGAAGATTACTGAAAGTGAGTAACAGCGAGGGGAGTGACAGGGTTAGTACCGGTGCGGGTTCCCCGGGTTCCCAGGGTTCCTCCGTGGTTGGGCACTGGGAGAACCGCTTCAGATGAGGTCATTAAGACTCCAGTCAATCCACTTCATCTAGATCCCCACCATGATCCAGCAATGACCTCCCATAAATCTTTTTTTGTTCCCTGTGTAACGTTTTGGTGACAGCACTAGATAGATAGACAGATAGATAGATAGATAGATACTTTATTGATCCCCAAGAGAAAATTCAAGACTAAAGGGGTCTGGTAGAGTGATAGTGATTTTAAAGACGGTGATCTCATCACGAGGGCTTTTCCAAAAAACGGGAGAACTCACGAGAGCTCTGCCATCTGTATCTACTGCAAGCTCGTCTTATATTCATATCATTCTTTTATGAATTCCTCCCGCCTGCGTGGCGATGAATTCCCCCTCATAAAAAAGAGACAAGGTGCGCCGGGAGAGCGAGACGCTGGATCGGGAGACGAGGCCCGCAGCCGGCGTGTCCCCTCAGGTATCCGGGACCCTCGCAGCGGCTCACGTCGAGCAGAGGACACGGCGCCATATTTAAGAGCAGATGATGTTTAAACGGCACAGCGCTGGCTCGCGTCCAACCGCTAATCTGCGCGCCGCTTAGCACCCCACTTCTGACAGTGTCGCTCCGCTTAAAATAACCGAAACGCTCAGACGACGGGAGTTTCCGGGGGGGGGGGTTGGGTTTGAGTCTTTGCAAAGGATTCTGGGGAGGATTTCGCGAGGTGGTCTCCTGCATCTCAGGTAGCTGGCCGTAGGTGAGTGACGGCCGGGGGAAAGCAGGTGATGGCGGTGGTGGTGGTGAAGGTGGTGGTGGGGGTGAAGGGGGGGTCTGTTGATGACAGGAGGCGCGTGATTGGCTCGAGAGTGCGGCGCACAGATGGAGAGATAGAGGGAGGGAGGGAGGGAGAGAGGGAGAGGAGAAGAGGAAGAGGAGTGCAGCGGCTCAGATGCTGGCTGCAGGTGGCTCGTGGAGCAGTGTGTCGCCGAGCGGTGTGTGTCGCGGCAGTGCGGAGGTAAATAATTTACATGGGACCAGAGGCAGAGGGATCGGACGCATCTGTCGCACATCCTTTTAACCCCCCCCCAACACACATACACACATACAAACACACACACATGCACACACACACTCCCCTCCATTCCTGCACCACCCCACCATCCGCCTCCACCCCCTCCACCCCCCAACAGATGTGTTTACTCGCCGCTCGTAGCAGCTAACCACTTAATGGGTCAGCAGCGCAAGCCAAGAGTTAATTAAGCAAGGCTTTTCAAATGGGCATCGTGTAGCGGAGACAGTCTTTTTGTTTATGGTGCTATATGTTATGCACTAAGTGTTTTATAATAAGCTAAAGAGAACTAACAGTAAGGGAATGGGATGTATGTGTGTGTGTGTGTGTGTGTGTGGGGGGGGGGGGGTTACATACATTATAGTTAGATTAAATGGTTCGATGACATGGCTACATTAAACGGTTTGAAAAGAATGACATCATTTACATCTTAGCATGCCGAGTGTCTTGGTAAAGGGCCTGTTTACCACAATGCATGTTTACATTGATTATGGTTCTAAGAAGACACTTAAGTCCACATCAAATGAGCATGTAAAGCAGCAGCATCATCCCACAACATTACACTGAATCCCTGTGCACATAGTTACCAAAACTAACTTCTCCTACTTCTCAGTTTGATATCGTCACTTTAAATCAACACCTGTTCTGGACATATACTGGCATACTGGTATTTGGAGGATAAACCAGGCACTCAGAGCAACAGCAGAACTTTTGAAGAACTCATGAGGAATTGCTTTTCCATGTTTACAGCAATATAAGATCGGATGGCCCCTCTCGTGCCAGACTCCGATGGAAGACCACATGTGTGCTGTCCACCTCCTATTACAGTAGTGTGTGGGGTCATTTATTGAAAGAGGAGAGAGGAGGGAGGAGGACTTACTCGCCCACTTCCTGCAGTATCGGCGCTGGACAGAGCACGTAATCATCTCTCACCACACTGGGCACCTCATCTGGAAATATTAAGAAGAGAGAGAGAGGGGGAGAGAGAGAGGAGTGAGAGAGAGAGAGAGAGACAAGTAGCAAGAGAGTGAAGGAGAGAGAGAGAAAATAAATTGAGATAGATGGAGAGACATTGAGATAGAAAGAGAAAAAGAGAAAGAGAGAAAGAGGGAGTTAGAGTGAGGAGGAGAATGAGGAGTGACAGGGGAAAATGTAAGACAGAGGGAGAGAGAGGGATGGAGAGAGTAAGATAGAGAGAATGAGAGAGTATGTGTGAGAGAGAGAAAGAGAGAGAGAGGAGTATCGTTATTGGACTGTGAACTTGTTTCCAGATGTGCAACACTGCAGCCATCTGAGTGGGATGGACTGTGTGTGTGCGTGTGTGCATGTGTGCGTGCGTGTGTGTGTATGTGAGCGTTTGTGTTTGTGTAGATGTGTGTAGGTGCATGTATGTGTGTGTGTGAGAGTGTGTGTGTGTGTGTGTGTGTGGGGGGGGGGGGTACTGGCCAAAGCCTGACTGAGTCATCGACAGAGGGCGGGAGGGTTCAGCAAGGGACAGCTGAGCTGACGTGTGCACACACTACAAAACTTGAAATGGAAAAAATGTGTGCTTGTGTGTGTGTGTGTGTGGGGTGGGGGGGGGGTGGGGGTGGGGGTGGGGGGGTTGATGAGGTGAACCCTGTTTGGGGGGAAAGAAATCTATAAAGGGACACAAAATATTTCAAATTATTGGTGCTATTAATATTAGAACCAGTGGATGTTCAATGACAGGAGTGAGAAAAAAACATAATCTTTATGAAGGTATAATTCATAGTCTTCCCATTCTGGTTTGTTTGCATAACTCCACACGGATTGACAGGCCAGATGTCTGAACAAACGCAGCTCATGAACCAGTTGCCTTGTCAAGTCTCTGCATGAGGTCAGGCGGCCATGCAGGTGTTTGTTCTTTCCTTCGCTCCATCTCTCAAAGGGTGGGGAGCACAAAGCTCATGTGTGTGTGAAGGCATGTGTGAGCCACATGTGTGTGTGTGTGTGTGTGTGTGTGTGTGTCTCCATGCATGCATCTGTGTGTGTGTGTGTGTGTGTGTGTGTGTGTGTGCTGTATGGGAAAGAGAGTTTCATTAAAAAGCCACTTTGATGTGGTGAATAAATGGAGGGGGTGTGTGAAAAATCCTGGAGTGGCTTCAGCAGGAATCACTGTGCAGGTGACAATTCCTGCTGGGCGATTACAATAGCAGACGTGCTGCCAGTACTCTGCAGTGGATCTTCAGAACAGTAAATACATACATATATAGATTATACTGTATTTACAGCGCTAGAGGTGTGTTGTTTCTGAATTTAAAAAGAAATGCAGGCTACCTTTTTAACAAAGCAAGACATTTCCAAAAGAGAGCAATCTGTATATTCACACATAATTTGAAATAATACAATACAGAGTACAACTGTTCATTAAGTTGTTAGTCAATTAATCAATTAATGAATGAATGAATTCATTCATTCATTCATTCATTCACTCATTCGTTTTCTAATTATCTGAATTCAAAGGCATGTTATTAACTGTGATCCATTCGTCAGCCCTGCCAGATTCCTACCCACACTGTTGATCCACTCGTGTGGCTTAAGGTCTCAGATGCTGCTCTGGAACAGGGGACTGGAGATTGTGGCCATTGGCAGCCATGTCTGAGGCCTCATCCACCCATAATAACCACATAAAAAAAGAAACACCACAGTGGGGTTACGGCTTATTTTTATCTGGCTGTGGAAAGATCAGCTCAGGCCTTTGATTGATGGCGCTCGGCGACTTTCGTCTCAGCCATGAGCCGCCGGATTCTTATCAAATGATTGCTCCGCACGCCCGAAATAGAACCGGCGCGAAAAAATGTGGCGACGCCGATGAGGGAGAAGAAAGTGCAGACGTTTGTTTAGCAGGAGAGGTGAGCAGAAGAAGAGCCGCAAAAAGGAACGTGTGCATGAGAGAGAACAGCCATGTGGGGCTCAGGCAGAGCACGCTCGCTCTCTCACTTCTGGAAAGTTCTGCTCCGTTTCCAGAAGCACGTTTTGGGCAGCTCCTCCGGGCTAATGAGTTGAGATAAAAGAGAGAGAGAGTCGTGGCAGTGGCCATGCCAGAGCAGGAAAGGGAAGTCTCCGCTCCAGCACGGGCCGGAGGCAGATGTTGCCTTGTTTGGGCTTCCTTCTCCTAACAGGACGGACTGTTAAACTGCCCAGACTGCCTCTATTGCCACTACTGCCCTAGTAGGACAGAGTCCAGGGGCTCAAACCAGTGTCTTTAAAACCCAATTCATATCAAAGATTCCCAACGAGACGAGCTGCAATGATCTCTAAACCAGCACACAAGTTCATATAAAGTATGGATTCACACCAGTGCAACAACTCGCATCGGCATCGGTGTTTCCATAACAATGTCCAAGCAAAGTTTACAAACGAGCTGATAAGCCAACAGTTCGTAAATTTGTGCTTGTTTTAGTAACTTTATAAACATACCCGTTTAGATTGATGTTGTGAAGACACTTCAAGGTCTTTTTTTCAAAACTGAGCTAGTTAAGAGTGTTTCTCTGCTTCTCCTTTGGCAAAAACTCTCATCTGACACCTCTGCTGGGCTGACAGTGTGACAACACACCACAAATATTGTGAGGTAAGTGTTCTAAAACCTTGCAACTGCGGTTTGGAAACAGAATGGTACATGATGGATCGTTACTAATAAAAGGAGAAGACCCACATCAGACGTGAAAATAGAATAAAGTGGGATAATCTAGAATGGATAATTCTAGAATCTAGAATTCCAAAATTCCACAAAAACAAAAGCCTTGCCCAAAGATCCTTGATCCGCTATAACCCTCTCTGGCCTTGCTTTGTGGAACAACGAGGAACAGCACAGAATACTATTGAGTAAAACAGGAGTGGAATCCAGTCGAATGTTCTAGAACGGCCTGTGCTGTTGTGATTGGCCGTGTGTGTGCGTGCAGCAGTGCAGAGCGGTGTGATGCGGTACTCACCGTAAGTGTGGCCTTTGACCTCGAAGCGGCACCGGGCCCCATCCTTGGCTCGGCCCAGCGTGAAGCCATTCCCCCGCACTACAATGTCGAAGGACTCTGAGGGATGAGCACCAGATGAGGGGAAAATAAGAAGCAGCTCCTGGCCCCGACCAGCAGAGATCAGGCTTTGTTTCAGACACATGCACACGCGTGTGCACACACACACACACACACACACACACACACACACACACACACACACACACACACAGT
>NC_085001.1:17243998-17246498 GCF_963854185.1 Sardina pilchardus | reverse complement strand
AAACTCCTATGTTTATATTACACAAGGCAAGCTCACTTTATTTATATAGCAGATTTCAAACACTGTATCAAAATGAGAAAACAAACTTACAACTGGCATTACTATTACATTACCTCTGTCACTGTATAGCTTAGACTATAGTCACTGCTATCTGTATCTTTCTTAGACTGCACAGAATGTCTGGTTTGTTTTCTTTCATCTAAGGCATGAACAAACATGTTGAATACGTTCCTAAAATAACTAAATTCTCAACTTCATAAAAACAATAATGTCTATAAGGGAGGCTTTTTCAGCACTACATGGACAGACAGTGCTTGGCATGGCTTCTAGTTATCCCCTTGGCATTGATTGATGTCCAGACATGGAGCTACTGAGGTTCTGGATGTGATAAAGCATCCAGTGACCTGAATCTGGGTTAAGCGATAATTTCCCTCTTAGGATAAACAGATGGGTATCAGACATGACGGCAGTTATGATACTAAACATCAGAGAGCGAGAGGGACTGGGGGACTACGTCAGCCATTATGGCATCCAAGTTACTGCAGACAGGGGTCACAGCAAATTTATTTATTAGGTTTATATCTTTTGACATGTAAAAGTACAAAACCTTTTCGGGACTTTTCTAAAACATGTCATCGAGGGATATTATTTGGTTCGTATCATACTTGTCATGTTTATATCATACTTGTTATTCCTGGCGTATTGCAAACAAGTGCTTGGCTTTTTAAACTTGATTGACATTATACAGCTTTTGCAAACTTTTCCAGATGTGAAACAGACAAGGTGATTTTCACGAGCATTGGTTTCCTGACCAGGTCATACTCAGATCTAAGTGTGAGGTCTCGTACCAGATGCTAAATATCTGCTTCAAGCCTACAGGTGTGGAAACCCCATATTGTCTGCTTCTACATCTACACTTCAGAGCATCAGTAGTCATACATACTAGTACTACTGATACGTATACATGCACTGATACTACATACTAAATACACTGGTATACTACCGACAAAGACAATGATCATTCAGTACTAGGCAAGAGAGTTCCCCTGTCCCCATCCCCAAGTCTGAACTGCACAGTCACCATTCTTAATCCTTCGTGCATGTAGGTATCACCGGCTGGTTTCACTTCGCTTAGTCGCTTCAGACCCTCTTCAATTTGATAACTAGAAAAAAATCACAAGAGAACAGAACTGACCTGAGTCAATTGAATTGAACTGGAATATTTTGAATTGAGATGAACTGAGAAGGCAGACATAAGTAAGACACACACAAGTAAAAACACATAATATTTCTCAGAGGTAGATCACTATTTGTTATCATACTAATAAAGTTGACACTGATATTATCTTGATGTGAAACCCACGTACCTGTCTCCAGTTAGAGGTAGCATGACCTCGGCCTGAGATGAGAACACAATGAAGGATACTCTCAAGCTTGGGCTTCAGAAAGCAAAGAAGTGCAGGGCAGGGAGAGATAAAAAAAAAAAAAAAACAGAGATTTGATTGTCAAACATACTTCTATTGCATTAACCAAATATATACACATAGATCATGGCAAACTTGCATGGAGGACATCCGAAAGGGAGTAACAGCAACAGCCAAGATTCTCTGGCTGTACATCGTACATTGGATCTTTTGCAACTATCAGCAACCTTCTATTCAACAGCATTTCTAAAAGGTGCTTCAAGCTACAGTAGGTTACACAGCTTCTAAGCTAAAACATTTAGTGTATCATGCAGCAAACATCACCTCACCATCCACTAGCTGCCTGTGCCCTGAATATACCGTAAAAAACACGGTCTCTGTGGACAGGCCAGACTTCAAAAACAGCAACAAAAACAACTTGGTCCAGCCTGGACCATAAAAACATAAAGTGGTTCAGCCAATAACCGACAAAATGCGCATTTAGGAGAGTTTCAATGCACGGGAGAGGACGGGGAGGGAGTGGCAAGCTAGCTCTCTGTTTTGCTTGAACGTGATTGACATTACCCAACATCGCTTAGAGCACCTCTAAAGGTAATCATGTCAATGCATTTTTTTTAATTACAAATGAATGGTCATCTGAGCATCTATAGACAGTCTGTGGGCAGCCTATCCAAGTAAAGTGTGACCAAATGTGCACATGTTGTTACTGTAAATGTCTTAAATCATAGTTCACACAATGCTGACTTTAATGCAGTTTCTAATGTAAAATACATTATTCACTATAGTATAACACTATTTTTCCAGCTCTGGGGTAGTTCCCCCCAATATGATTCCATTCCTGAATCTTGACTGTGGGAGAGAACAAAAATATAAGATTCAATTTAGTCAATGCACTAAAAATCTGTGATGGATAATCCTATCTTACCCTCAGTATAATGACAGCTGTGTCATTTTTTAAAGGGCATCTGAATGTTCTTCAGACATGACAGCCAGCAGCCTGCTATGACACTACAGCTAAAATTAGCGTCTGGCTAACGAGCCCGCTAGGTGTGAAACACTGGAACTAACCACTAAAG